>NW_018020750.1:41588-224500 GCF_002006095.1 Pseudomyrmex gracilis
AGAGAGAGAGAGAGAGAGAGAGAGAGAGAGAAAGAGAGAGAGTTCTAAATATAGAATCCTTTCATAATTTCCTGTATGTACTTTTGACGCTCAAAACGTTTATCGTTCGAAACTCCCATATTTCTCCCTCACGAAACTGACATAAGGAGGGATAGCGTGGCACGCGGAGCAATTTACGACGCTCATTACAATCGATTCGTTTAGGAATGGGACGATTCGTTTACTTTACATTATATACGTATCCGATCGTGCAAATCGAGCAATTTCTCGCGAGAAATTAGCTCATCGCGTGCGACGGCAGCGCGAGGAATATCTTCGATCGCGCGTGTATGATTTGCCATAGCGCGAATATTCGGGCGCGCTGCATTTTTCGTAATTGGCTCGCTTTATGCCGTGTCATGCGCGAACGAAAAATATGTATTGTTTTCACACGGCACGACGCGGTCGTTGTGCACAAACACACTGTGGATTATCGAACGCGGGATGATCGCAAGCGCGCGGGACACGCGTGTCGTTGCCGCGATTACATCGCGCCGCGAGAGAGCCGAAACCCTCAAAAACACTAATTTTTAGGAAGCTGCATGATGCGCGTTAAATAAGCGTCCAACCGTCGTTCGTGCGATCCGCTATTTTTATTTTGTAAAACAAATGCGAGTGACTCACACGTTACGTAAGATACGCAAGATACATATGTCCGCGATGCAAGAAAGATTTAAAACTTTTCACTCAATTTAAATTCGTGCGAATAGACAATCGTTTATTTATTTGTGTTAACTTTATGGTTTTGAATATGTTGCGCTTGTCACCACGTAAATAATACACTCATTGTCAGAATGCAATTGTGTTAACATGACACGACAATTGATTTTCATTCGTACGACAATTGATTTTTTGTTTTGCACGTACAATTAATCCGATCATATTGGAGTGTTTATACGATCGCTTTTCAAGCATAATTATAGTAAATCTAGACGGGGGTGGTCAGCCCCGGGGCGAATCGCGGTAGTTTCTATAACGATATTTGCTGCGGTGCGGCAATTTAGGTATCGTTTTATCGACGGCGTAATATACAATTCGTGTGCAGATATATATATTTTACAGAGAGAACGAAATATAGGAATATACGGAGTGCGAGAGAGAAAGAGAGAAAGAGCGAGATACGGGCGACTGTGTACGCATACGTATTATATCCACATACACGTCCCACATCGGCTAATCTCGTATTTGCGCGATTAATTCTACGCGTTTAACGGAATCCCGTGTCTCGCTAATTACTCTGTCGCGAACATTTCGCGCGCGCACTGACGATGCTGTTTTCGCGTTAATTACGGAATCCGTTGGCTAATGGGTCGAACAAATAAAAGAGAGGTAGGTAAATATTCTTTCTTTTCTAGAAACTAACAGCAAAAAATTATTTCAAGTACATATATAAAGATATATATATATATAATGTATATATATAATGTATACGTATGTATACATGCCTACGTATAGTTGTTTTTTTTCACCATACGAATATTTTTTCCAAAATTAATTATACAAATTATTTGCCTTGCATTTTAAAACCTCTCTTTGAGATAGAATCTTATTTATTTTAATCATAACAAATCGCGCACTTCGGAAGCTTAATAACGAGTCAGCTGCGCTGCGATATATCGCTCGTCGTGCGTAAGAGTGACGTGGATCGTTGGCGTATATTACGTACGACGAGTTTAAAGCCACGTTTAAGCCGTACGGGGCTTAGGTGCGTCTATTTTCTAGCAAGGTCCCTAAACCGGAGATTAAAGCCATCGCTTTTGCGCGAGGGCGTTCCAAAAATCCAGGGATTACGTCTAGGCAGCGACGGCGGATATGAATTAATTTCAACGTTAAGAGCTAATCGCGTCTCTCATTTATAACGATGTTTCTTTTTGCGCGCTTCCGTCGCTCTCTTGAATCCATAGACCTACTTTACTATCAAATAAGTGTGTTATCGCCTTGTGTTTAAAAAAACTAAAAATAGTTTGATCAACTTTGTACACATGACCGATTGATAAGTATCCAAAATGGCGCGATAGTATATATAATAGTAGCGACGTTAATATCATTAGTTAGTATCGCTGTTGTCGTTTTATCTTTTAGACGAACAAGTATCAAACGCTGGCTCATTATCGCACGTAGTGTCTGTGTGACAACTTGCCAAAAATTAATCATTTACAGCGTCGATAACTTCATTGTTGCTTCAAACTTTCTTTCGACCAAGTTCAATTTTCCAAATACAGAAATAAATAGAAACATATCGCACGGTATATATAGCGAATAAGGCGGATAAAGCAGCAATTCAAAGCCCAACTCATAAATTTTTGCCATGGCAACATTGATATAAAATATAAGCTGATGTACTGTCAAAAATCACTAAGAGCGTTTATTTTGCCGAGCTGTCACACAAACACTACGTGCAATAATGAGCTAGCATTTAACATGTGTTCTTCTGAAAAATGACACACTTTTCAACGATAACAGCAATATGATACTAACGTTGCTATATATACATCGTTTCGGATACTTATCAATCGCACGCGTGTATAAAGTTGATCGAATTTTCAGTTTTTTAAGCACAAGAAGATAACATACTTCTTTCACAATAAAGTAGGTCTATGAATTCAAAAAAGCGACGAAAGCATACAAAAAGGATAATCGGTATTATCTATGCGTCGTTTTGGATACTTATCAATCGCCTCTCGTAAAATAACAATTATTTAACCCTTCTAACCTGTCTAGATCTAAAAAAAACCTACAAGTATACTGTAGATTCGGTCTGTGAATCCACGCGACTTTAAGATCGAATATCTCTGCAAAACATCAATGTTTTTTAAAATTTTGTTCTTTTGAATAAAAAATTTAGGTAATATTAATTTATAAATTTAGACTATATTACACAAGTGCTTAAACTAAAAAATTATTTATTTACTTACTTTTTGAATTTATTTACTTACTAACGTTTTCCGTAGACCTGGGTCTGTCAAATCCTACATTTTACAACTAAATATTCGCAAAACTATTGAACAGCTGACATTGTTAACGTCCTCTATACCGTTGTTTAAGGCCCTAAAGTTTTTTTCAGAGTTCTCAGATGTCGCTTAAAACTAATATCTACTAGAGACATTTGTTTAAAACTTTTGAGTGAATCTGGAAGACCTATGTTTATGTGCGCGCGCGAACAAAGGGTCAAAAACAAGTATTTCGTGATAATCTATTTATCTGATATCTCTCTATAATAAAATTGTCTAATTTCTGTTATTTATATTATTTATATGTTTGAGAGTTTATAGAATAATATATAGAATAATATGTATACACGTGTATATATGTAATATACTTATATGTATATATGTTATGTATTTTCTCATTTTATTGTTGCGTAAATTTCTACTTTTGTTTGTTATATCACGTAATTTACGTTATTGTCATTGAAGAAATTTTCATTGAAGAAAAATCGCGAATTCGTCTATACTTAAAGATGCAAAGCACAGGAAACATCTCGTTACAATTTTGCTTCGGGAAAGAGAACGGGGCTAATCGTTGCGACATAGTATGCATTTCGGTGCAGCCGGCACAGGGGAGTTAGTAGGGTGTTTTTGACGCTGACAATACCACAACTCACAGGTTGGCCTAATAAAACTATGATCGCCGGATAAAACAGTACAGTGCATGCTGGTAATTAGCGGTATACATAAATCATTGGCAACGCGCCGCGTAAACGCACACACTCACACGCGACGGCACCAACCCCGTCCCCCGCGCGCGATGCCTCCGGCAAATCCCCCCGTATGCTTCCACTGGCCACGACTCGCCGAGTAAACGAATACACGTGTAACGCAAACGTTGCGACACACTCGTACCGCGCGGAGCGAGTCTTTGATTTTGATCCGCCGCTATTTAGGGTTGCGCAAAGGAAACAAGCAACTTTTGTGTGCTGTTTTTCTTCTTTGTTTTCGATTTTCTTACTTAATGTTCTGTTTACGATTAAATAGAATAATATTTGGATAAAATATTATTCTTCTTTTCATATGATAATATTTATTTATAATAACATTGTTGCGCGGCCCTTTTTGACATATGAAAATTATTATCGATTATTATTAGATACTGTATAAATCTAGTTTTCATTTCAAAAACTTCGTTCCACACGAAATCCTAATCATCGTCACGGACATAGATACTCGCATCGGCTCGTTAATCACTCTCTGACGGCCTTTCTCTCTCTCTCTCTCTGTACCCTAGTCGCACCTGAGAATTGGCTCGTCGCCGTTCGTCCGAGTAATTCGATTCCCCACTGCGGCGCATTTCATTTATAATCGCAATGGTGCGCCTATTACCGGCTATGTATCGTTTTGAAGTGCACAGGAATGCTCGCACTATACGTCGATGATGTTTCTGTGTCGCTCTTTGTCTGTCCTCTCTCTCTCTCTCTCTCTCTCTCTCTCTCTCTTTCTCTCACGAGAGCTTAGGGTACGTTTGTCGGTGGTTGGTCGCGGCACGAGGGAAGAGGAAAGCAGGACAGAACGACCGATACAGAGGGCAGACAGAGGGTGCCAGGGGTAGACGGGAAGTGGCAGGTCTATCGCCATCGGAGCCGGCAATGCGAGTCTAGGTTATCCGGTGACACAAAGCAGATTCGACTCGCGCGCGCAACGAGGCTCTCTCGGCACGTTGGATTATCACCATTGAAAATGATGCAACCGAAACCCCACTGTTCGGATGCAGTCGCGCTTGAACGCGATACTTGCACGCGGTGCGACACGACGCGGTGCTGCGCTGCGCAAAACCGGAAGCGAATTCCTTGTCGCGTCGCTGGGAATTTGTCGTCGATCTCGCAGTATTTTACCATTTCGTACGTATTTTAATTTATTTTTGCTTATCTTAATCAAGTTGTCATTTTTTCCACAATTGGCTTTGTACTTTGTAACAGCACGTAAGCAATACATATATGCAACATAAGGGTGTCCGACAATTAGTGCAAAATCTCTCGTAAGCAGGTAGAAAAAGTAAAACTGAGTCAAAAAGCAGTTCTGAACCATTTTTTTCTATTCTTTCTACATATAATAAAGAAGTAATTATTGAATAAATCAAGCCAATCAGCGCCGACCTTGAGAGAGAGAGAGCCGCGCGAAGCGCTCACGCACACCAGGCGTGTGGTTCACTGACGTGCATTCGGCTAAAGGCGGTGCTGATTGGCTTGATTTATTCAATAATTACTTCTTTATTATATATAATAGAAAACAATGGCTCAGGACTTTTCGACTTAGTTTTACGTTTTCTACCTGCCTACGAGAGATTTTACACTAATTGTCGGACACCCTGTATAGACATAAAGTTCTATCAACTGTTTTAGAATAAAAGAATCTAATATTTTGTAATATATGTATATACAGGTAAAATTTTGAATTAACTTTACAATTTATATACTATTCATACATATGTATACATATTTGTGTGTGTGTAGATATATATATTGATTGATTGATCTTTATTTAGCTTTCCCAGCAAATCACCATTCTTTTAAATAGTTCGAGTCTTTCGCTACTTTTTATTTTTGCTAGTAAGGCGTTATACATTTTTATTCCTTTGTAGAACATACTTTTTTGTGCATTTCTTGTTCATTTGTTCTGAATTTTATTTTATTTCCAACTTTTTTTTGTCTTGTTTTTTTCTCTTTCATTGTCTACTATTTCTAACCTATCTTTTAATAACATATTTCTTAAAAAAGAAAGAAAGAAAGAGAGAGAGAGAGAGAGAGAGAGAGAGAGAGAGAGAGAGAGAATAGCTCTTGTAGAAAAAACATAACTATATTTAGAAATAAACGATATAAACCATGGTCGATACGCGTTTACTACTCTACCATAAAATTCCGGAAACGATCCACCACTAGTGATACCGTGTCAATTGGCTCACCGCGATTATTGCGTTCCGCACACGATATAAGCGCGCTTTATCGAGAATTCGGCGTTAACCGCAGATCGAAAATCATTGACACCGTTGCGGCACGCGCGTTCCAACAAAACGAGACAATTCGCAGAGTTCTTGCGGTTCGGATGCGCGTAACGACTGACGCGTTAGAAGAGGGAAGTAAGGCGAACCACCCCCCGGGGGGTTGTAGCTAAATTGGCGGCAGTATATTACCGGTCGGACCGGCGCATTTAATTTGAATATAATCGCGGAAGGAGATCTCAGAAGCTCGAGGGCACTCCGTGGCGCGGGACTGCGTGACGGTGACCGGAAGTGCTCCCGGGACACCGGAAACAAAATGGCCGCTTTCTCTCTCTCCTCAACCCTCTCGCAACCGCGCCACCTCGCTGTGGCGCCGCGCCGTCACCTCGTCCTCCTATCGCCGTACGACTCACCTATACTGCTTACTTACGCGAGAGCGTCCGCCCTTTTTCGTATTCTCTCGTCTCCATTCTCAAGGAAATTGTAGCACAAAATTAACTAACTTTGTGCTTATGATTTCAACAAAATAACGCTGCGGGATCATGAAATGTGAAACATTTGACGAAACGAGTGGTATAGTAGAATAGTAGAAACTTACATTCAATTCACATGCAAGTTTAACCCTTCAAGATCAGACGTAAGTCTCTCGGATCTACTAAAAAATTGGTTGTTTTTTTTATAAAAACCGCTATATCTTCAAAACTATTAGAGATTTTTTCAATTTGTTTTCTTTGATCGATGCAAAATCAAACTTTCGATTAAAAAAAAACAACATTGAAAAAATATTGATTTTCCGCGGAGATATTCAATCTTATATAAAGTCGCGTAAATCTCACAGAGACTCGGTTTGACCAACTAGTCGTTATTTTTGAGGTTTGGCCACAAGAGGTTAAGAAAACAATACATGCAGGACTTGCATGTTCAGAATAGATTTTGCGAATTGTCGCATTGTTTTATTAAATATTGTATTTCGCGCGATACGTGGAAGGTAATAATTGATGATAGAATATTCTTGTTCGTTCGTTCTATCGCGCGCGCACAAGACGGGCGCCGCTATGAACGGAAAGTCAATAAGCGGTGTCAATGTCGTAAGTTACGTGTAACTGCTGCTCGCTCGCGGGTAAGGGAGTTTAGTGATTTAGGAGTAATTGCGCGATGCCGGGCGATGATTCGCGTGGGAATGCAACAGGGCACTGTGTTCGATAAGCTCGGTGGAACAATAACAATTAAACCGGCTAACTCGTAATGCCAAAATACAATATAAGCACGAACAATGCCGCCGCCTAGTCTGCCGACGGGGTAGGACGCGAACGGCAGTCGTCCGACAATACCAGCTATGCTTTTGTTAGACAAAGGCGAGACTCTTGAAGCTTCCTCGGGCAGAGATCGTAAGTCGTGGAAGAGCTTAAGCCAGTCACATCTTATACTACGCGCCGCGGTTTCAGTGAGAGAGAAAGAGAGAGAGAGAGAGAAGATCGTAGAATTTAATTAAAATCCATCTGACTGCTTCATGAAACTTCACGTTTCAGAAAATGTTTCGAGCCCAACAGCGTTGCGTAATTTACGAGAGCGTTCGCTTTTTCGTTCCGCAATAATTATCAATGCATGATTATTGATACAATTATTTGACAAGCTAATAACGTGGCACGCGTATGTATCTCTTCTCTGGTGGTTATTAATTAATTATTGCGATGCATTAACTGTGTATTGAGCGCCGATGACAATAGCAAAACCGATTTTCACCGCGTGGAACTTGCGACACAAAAATACACCGACAAATTTCCGGCTTATTTTCGTTCTCGCGTAAATTTCTTCGTTTCGCTCGATCCGTATCTGGTCCTCTCGCGCGACACTTTCAATCAAACGCAGCCGATGTTCGCAGCTCCAACTACGGCCTCCGACGAATTGATGGTCGGAACGCAGTGGCGGCGATAAATCTCGAAATTGCGCGACGCACAAAGTGCGTCATCGGCTTTAAACAACAGCGTACGTGCACGAGAGATAGCTGCCGCGCGATGGGACGGTATGAATTTGATATTTTTTATCCGCGCGTTTCGATCGCCGTGAGATATTAGCTGAGAATCACACTGGGAAAACAGACGGAAGAGCTCGCCTCGTGTTAATGCCGTATGATGGGATTTTATCATTCATTGCACGCGTTTTGAATTGCCTGGCTCCGCGAGTCTTTGATTATTATTTAAGAAAACATAGTTGCTAACAACACAGATAAACTGCACGATTACTATAAAAACAAAAATAACGTTGTGTGTCACGCATAATAAAATATTTGAGAATCACTTAATAGTACGTTAATGTTCCCGCCATAGATTATTTTTATATTTCGTCATGCAAGCGTTACGAATGCGACATAGAAATTTAATCCTTCGGTGCCAGATATGGATCTCCGAGATCTACTCAAAAGTTTTAAACCGATGTTTCTACTAGGTTAACTTAGCGCGACATTTGAAGGCCATGAAAAAAACTTTAGGGCCTTAAACAATAATAGAAGTCGTTGACAGCATCATTCGTTTAATAGCTTTGCGAAGTTTGAATTTTGAAGTGCAAAAAAGGCATGAGAGACTCAAGTCTGGACAAGACGTTGGCATTTTGAAAAGTAAGTAAGTTTTTTTTTCAGTTTGAGCACTTTTAATATATTAAAAAATGGTTGGTTTTTTTCATAATTTTATTAAAATATATGTACATTTATAGCAATTTATTAGGTCATGGAGCGCAGAAAAGTTTCAAACGTTTCTTTGAAACTACTAGAGATTTTTTCAATTTGTTTTTTTGATCGACGCAGAATCGTTTAAATTTTTTATTTAAAAAAAGAATATGTCTAAATATTGATTTATTGCTCAAATATTGCACGTCAAAGTTGGGCGCTAGAGAAAAATGCATTCTTCAAATAACATTTAAAAAAACCCATTGTGAAAATGTTTTTAATTTTGCAAGTTTTAGAAGACACTTTTGTCCCCTAAAAGTACGAACGAATTCATAAAAAATTGCGTTGGAAGTTTGTAAAAATCTTAATTACACAAAAAGTTATGAACTTTTAAACAAAAAGTCTTTTTTCGAGAAAAAATTGTCAGGTTTTTCTTTAAACGCTTATATCTTCAAAACTACCGAAGATTTTTTCAATCAGTTTCTTTTGATCGACGCAGAATCGTTCGACTTTTTAATAAAAAATAAAAACAAAATTGAAAAAATATTGATTTTTTACACAGATATTCGAACTTAAAGTCGCGTAGATCTCACAGACCCAGTGGGATGTCTGGACAACTCGTAAGTCATTTTTTATGTTTGGCACTGAAGGGTTAACTCTTCGTGACCAGATCGGGTCTGTGAGACTCACGCGACTGTCAGATCGAATATCTCCGCAAACAATCAATATTTTTTTCAATTTTGATTTTGTTTTTAATCGAAAGGTTAAACGATTCTGCGTCAATAAAAAACCAAATTGAAAAAATCTCTAGTAATTTCGAAGATATAAGCGTTAAAAAAAATTGATTTTTTCTAGAAACGCTAATGCGCAATTTTTAAATGGGTCTGAGAGATCTGGTCTTGAATGATTAAATTTCTTTACCTCTGAAAACATCGGCTTCACATTACGCGTAACAATTTTAAATAATGCTTTATTTAGCAACACGTTAAAACATAGTATGTCGTAAGATAGCAGTATCAAGAAAATTAACATATAAATAAAATTTTCACATAATTATAGAGTTTATCGATAGAAAGATCAGATAAGGCAACACAGTATATATATATATATATATATATATATGTATATGTACACACTATATAGTTTAATCTTTCAAGGACTGAATTTCCATATTTGAGCTCACGACAATCATGAAAAATTCGTTCATTTGTAAGACCTCGATTCACATAGCACACGTTCTCCCGCACGTTTCCCCATCGCTCGTCAATGAGTAATCCGCATTTTCGTATCGCGGAACACAAACTCGAGAAACTGACGAAGGGGAAAAAAAGAGAAAAGAAGACGGGAGGTCTCACTCTTACGAGTTCATGAGCCACGATGCTTTCTAGCACGGGAGCGTATGATTAAACAACTCAGGTGTTTTATGCTCGGCTCGTGGAACTCGCGTGACCCAACGGCCACATCCGTTTCCGCCTTTGCGTACGGTCAACCGCTTCGACCCCTAACCAATGGTTCGCCTTAAGGGTTGCGCGTTACCATCGACCGCGAAAGAAAGTATACTTTCGCCGACGTATCTTTAGGCCGTAATCGACTTTGCTCGGCAGTCACGCGCCGACGAGGACTTCTTCGCGAGAGCTCTTAAACTTTTTACTGCATATTCCGACGACACCAAGAAGCGATATTGTTTTCACGCTCTGTAAAGACATCCGTTTCGCTTTAATTTGAGGCAACACAGCGCGAAATAATGTGTTTTTCTAATGTTAATATTTTAAATAAAAAGATAATGAAGAGGCAATAACGAGCTATACTTGATGTTCGGATAAATTTCTTCTTTATTTCGAGGAATTAGTAAAGATACAAACGTATCGATCCACTATGGGATCTTCTTCAGTGTCTCTACATGAAAAAATTACAATGAATGCATGATCTATTCGCGACGATAATGAAGAATATGAATACAGAAAAGATATATACTACAAACATACATCATGCATTCATTGTAATTTTTACTGATTCCTCGGAATAAAGAAAAATTTTACTCAAACATCAGGTGTAACTCGTTATTGCCTCTTCCCTATCTTTTTATTTAAACATACAACGAGCACGGAACATATAGTTAATATTTTATTTTATCTAATTAAAAGAAATAATCTAATACTAACAACGCGAAAGTTAATCCGTCAATGAGAGTCTACGCTGGATGTGCAAAATAATATAATATCTAGATATTTTAAAGATTAAAAAATCGTAGCAAATATTTTTCAGAAAATACTTTTTTTTTATTGAAAGAAAGAGATGGAGGTAGTAAACTAGTCTTGTATAATATTATTTCGTCCTATATCTTACGCTGTAACAAAAAAAAGTATGCTATTAAAAACAAACATAAATGTAGGCACATAACACCAGAGTGAACGCACGGCTTCGACACGGTGTTTCGGCCGAGTCAACTCAAACTGAGGAGAGGGTGCAAGAAAGGTCGGGCAAATGCCGAGGAGTGACATTAAATACGTCGAAATGCCATCGACCCTCCCCGTCAAGTGATATGTATAAAGGATCGATTCCACATTGCTTCCTATATATTGTTTTATTCCAATGTGACGTAATTTAATTGATAATTTATAGGTAAAACACTATAACTTATGAAATGAATGTTTTCTAAATATCACACTACGTGTCACGGTATATAACAAAATTAATGGAAACCTACGATGTGCTAATAAAAGAGAGAACGCAATTAATCCTTTTAAACATACCATTTAATCATTTTAATCGCTGTTGAAAGCCAAATTGCCATCATTAAATTAAATAAATAATTGCGTTGTTCATAGCCCTTTCAAAGGAAGTGATTAAAATTCGAGACCGCGTGTGTTTTATAAATTTGTGTGAAGCCTACCCTTTTGTATGTATATGAATTTAATTTTTAAATAAAAACACAAAATATTGAATAAAATATTAATTTTTCGAAAAAAAAAGATTAATCTCGACTATCAAAAGGTTAATCAACACACATACAAAACAGACGCTTTTGGTAACTAGCCGGGCCAAAGGGATGTTAACACCGAATGGTTGAACTGTTGTTTTGGACAACCAAAGACACGAGGGTATAATTAATTCGGCCATTCGGCTTTATCGCTACGCTATTATACTCGGCCGTATCTCGCCGCGGATATATTCGCTCTGCTCTTCTCTCCCTCCGAATCCGCGAGTTTTCCGAGAAATTAGTCGGCATGATTTGCATCTGACGTGCACCTCGAGGCACCCACACGTCGCGTCGCTTCGCATAGTTCGCAACTCTGACTTTCCTCTCTCTCTCTCTCTCTCTCTCTCTCTCTCTCTCTCTCTCTCTCTCTCTCTCTCTTTCTCTCTCTCTCTCTCTTTCTCTCGTCGGAAGCTCTTGTGTCAATTATGCCCGTCAAGAGAGGAAATGTCGAGCGGATTCTTCTCGTTGTGCGACATCGATCCTTCTCTTCGAAGTTTCGAGCTGGGGGAGCTTAACCATCGTTTACACCAACTGTAGCGCGGAATCGGTAACGAAGCGACGCCTGATTTCGCTGGGAACAAATATTTGCACGTAGATATAATAAATGTTCGTGTATTTATCTTTCATCTCGGAACTATAACATTATTATTTTTTTTCGTTCTAAAATAAATAAAAGTCTTATTTATACGAACAATTGTAATATTTGCAACCGTTTATATTACATTCGCTTGATGTCTCGTATGAACGGAGAAATAGGAGAATTTTCTCTCTCTTTCTCTCACTTTTCCTCACGATACTGCAAAGGCGTGACTTGCGGGCTCTCGAGCTTTGCGTACCGATTATCTCCATTCGGCAGATCCGCCGAGGCGTTTCGGCTCGAGTCCCGGCTTTCGAACGAGCCTCGGCTTAACTCGGTTGTTGTGAATAAGTAAGCGAAGTGTTGCGAAGTGCTGCAGAAGTTAGGCAAACCCCCGAGCGCGCGCGCTCGGCTGGGGTGGCTCGAATTAAATTGTTATACGGATGAGCTGCCACGAGGAATACTCGAGAAAGCGACTTCGCCGCCGACGTCTGCGCCGCCGGGTGTGAATGTTTAATTACCGGCTTTCATTATTGTTAATAAAATAATAGCGCGCAGTTTCTCTCAAAAAGAGCCTCGCGGAAGCGAAACCACTTGGCGCGATGTGAATCGGAGCTTTCGTCATTTCGACGTTTCTCTCTGTCTTAAATCAATCTCTCTCTTAAACTTTGCCAATTATCGAGAATAATTAATGATTTAGTATTAAATTTAAAATTAAATTTGAATTTCTATAAAAAAATCTGTTTTTCACGGAGCAAACAAATCAACAAATGGTAAAAGAACTTTCAGCACTTACCTATGATTGCATTGCTGACAAGCAAAGCATTCCAAATGATAAACGTTAGTTCTCGCGCGCATCACCATCTCGAATGCTGGAATGACTTTGCTGCATGCCGCGCAGTGGCCGGTGTTTCCAAAAAGTCTGTTAAATTAC
Organism: Pseudomyrmex gracilis; assembly: GCF_002006095.1. Classification (NCBI taxonomy): domain Eukaryota; kingdom Metazoa; phylum Arthropoda; class Insecta; order Hymenoptera; family Formicidae; genus Pseudomyrmex; species Pseudomyrmex gracilis. The sequence goes on from NW_018020750.1 coordinate 54,712, forward strand.
AAAAAAAGAAGATGGTCACATGTCATAATCTATTAAATCGTTTAATGCGATATTGACAATGTCGATTTGACGACACGCGTTATTAAATTTTATTTGTCACAAAATATTGTGAAAGCTTCGGCAGAATCATAACGCAAGAAAAATCCTTGATGTTTGTCTCGATGACGAGAGTAAGCGGAAAACTTTCGCCTCGCGGAAACCAATAAGCTTACGAGCACCACGGACTATATCGTCTTCAAATATTGAGCCATTAATAAAAGCCACAATGTTTCGATGGTGCGTGTTTCTCGCGCGGACGCGCCACCTGCGCGCATTCCCTGGGGACTTTGTAATCTCAACACGGTTTATTTGCTCTCGCTTGTTTATATGGGACGTGGGTGTATTCAATAAGGGAAACTCATCTGTAAAATTCGATTTGTTGCCGTCGCTTTCCTCGATTTCCTTTCGCTCCTCCCTGATCGCGTCTTTCATCTCCTATCAATCTATTCGCGTTTATTGACTCTCGACGCGAGACAACGCTCGCGAACGCTTGTCAACTCGCACAGATCTTGCTCCAAAAAATTTCTCAAGAAACATATCGAACGACTTATGATAGAGCTTTATTTGTCTTGTACGTACCGCAGATAGTCTCTCTTGCAAAGAATAAGATTAGCTTTGGTGTAGAGCGTCGAACCGACTTCGCCAAGTCTGCAATCGCAGCATCCGCACTTCAAACAGTCCTCGTGCCAGTACATGTCCAGCGCTTTCAGCAGATATCTGATTAAACAAAGTTTACACAGTGCTTGAATTCAGGTAAAACTAATTGAATTTAGAATACGTTTCTAATTTGGCTTTTTGTACGTTATAGAAAAAAAACTTTGCGTTTTTTGCAATATATAGGAGAGACCGGGGCTAGTTGTCACACTGCTATTATCTTGCTTACTAAATTGTGTGAAAGATATTCTTTTCTTTATAATGTAAGTTGCTACTATTGTGTTAGTAACGTGTACAAAATAGCTTTTCTTAAAAACGTTATATATGATATTTACTAGCACTTTTGTAAAACTGAACATGGCGAGTAGAGTTTTCTTTATCTCAAGTTCTTAGTTATTTCACTGATTTTAAAATTTTTCTAATTGCAATTTTATCTTAGGTATAGAAAATGTGATAGTTTTAAATAAGTTTTTCTATATTTATTTAATTTTCATTGCATCGCAGTTTTCTTATAAATATAATATATTTTATTTAAAATGAACGTTTAGGATACGTTGACTCAAACGCTTGTACGTTAGCTCGACGATATTGTAAGAAAATGAAAAAAAAATACATATGTGAAAATACAAATTCTACGAGTGTGGGTTATGCTAAAAAAGATTTTGAATAATTTACAGGAAGAAAAATTAGGTAGATATATTTTACATGCTTCAAGTATATTTACTTTGGTCTTACACTCGAGGAAATCAGAATTTTGACTTATAAGATAGCTTGTCAATTCAATACAGATGCCTCAATTTTGTATCTTATTATTTTTCTGCATGAAAAAACGTGTGACAAACAACTAAGAAGCACGAGAAAATTAACTCTGGATATGGAGTGAGTTGACAAACTTACGCAATTGTGTTTAACATTAAATAATTGTTTTTTGTATAAAGATATATAAGAATAATGTTTTTTTTTTTTTAAGCTAAAGGATGTGACTATTATATATTGTAGGTATTATACATTGAATATTGCATAATATTGCGTACAGTTTGCTTTTTTGTTTTTTAATAGTATTTTGGATGTCACTTTATGCTCCGGTCTCTCTTACGTGTGTTGCGCGTGTATATTCCAATTGTGTGATCATTAAACCCAATAACGCGACTCCTCGATTTAACTTTCGTTAACGAGAGAAAATGCATTTAACCCAGTTCGTGTTTGCGATAGTCCGAAGGGAAGAACAGAACGTTAAGTAAACCTTACGGTCCTTACGGTCAGCGTTTTTTTCAAAGCGCCAGTATAAAATACAACGAAACATTGTGTCACGCAACAAAACTGAGCACTCACCTCTCCGTAATCGCCTTTCCACAACCCGCGCATTCTTGTTGAGTAGCTCCGTTCTTGCCCGGCTCGCTCTTGCTCCCATCCATAGTCATTTTACCGCCTGCAATTAACATCATACAGAAATGTTGGCTTAATCATTGACTGTGCAAAAAAAAATGAACGACTGAATATTCATCGCAATTTACGTAAATTTTACGTTAACTTTTACATATATGTTTATTACATTGTATCGCGCCACTTATAGTGTGTAATTTATTAATATTTATGTTATTTTATCGTTTTTGATTGAAAAAGTTTAAACAATCGGAAAATCTTTGCGAATCGACTTTCGGCTCTGGCCAGAATTGAATGAGTAATCGCATTCGCGTGCTTTTAACAAGTTTCACCGGCATCTGGCACTAGAATGTCGGCTTGTCTATGAGTAATTAGAGTTACGGCTTGAGAATTTAACGGCGCGGTTAGTGCCATCTGTGTCCACCCTGTTCGGGTTCGGGGATGTGTGTAGCTTTTCTCATCCTCCGCAGATCCCTCCCGCATAGAAGCGTCCCTGGTCTCTTTCTCGCGATGTGGTCAGAGTTTAGAATCGAATTAGTTTGACCTTCCCACATCCCCCCTCTCTCTCTCTCTCTCTCTCTTTCTCTTTTCACTTATTGTGCGTTTAAGCACCACCGGCTCCGAAACAGCCGCTTCGGATATTCTCGACCGTTGTCTCTATTTTGGATAAACATGAGATAATCCGTTGAGAAAAGATACTCTTTTAAGAAATCTATATTAAAAATTCATCACAATGTTTGCATACAAAAAAGAAAATTAACACAAATCTTTTACTGAAAATGAATAAAAACGTACGTATGTGTGAATTTTCGGAATCTAAATTCAAAACGATTCCAATATTTGATGAGAAAGAATAAGTTTTACATGAGGGGTGTGCGTTTTCTTTATAACTAAGAACGCGCGCATATTAGACAGATTGACGGCAACTGATTGATCTTAAAGTGTAATATCGCGCATGTTGACGGTTTTCACTTTTTCCCCAGGCGATGTCCACCGGGCCGCACCACACCGTGTTCGATCTCAGCCACCCGGTATATTTACAAGCTCATACCCACGAATGCTATGAGCGAAGTTTGTGCGGTTTCAATATGTCCTCTCTCCTCTCCCCTTAGCATGGACACAATATTACGCGGGTTAATATCTTCTGTGCGGTCGGGGACTTCGGGGCAAATATTAATACGATGCCTTTGATCCGTTAATTATTAACGGGCGACGGGGATGAAAAATCCGTATCGCCTTGGCGGAACGCGAAAATTGCCGAGGCAAAAAACCAGATGCCGGATGATGTCCCGTTTCCCGATGCGCTTCTAATTAAACGCCTTTGTGCGACGAATAGCGATGACAGACACCGTGTACGTACGTGTGCGTGCGTGCGTGCGTGAGCGCGTGAGTGCGTGAGCGCGTGAGTGCGTATGCGTGCGCATTTTTTGCGCGACAAAAACGCGACAGGAAGCCATGCGCAACGGCGGAAGGTTGTCGTCCACGGTAACGAGAGGCCTCCGCGTCTAGGCACCTCGATTACAATCGTATACGCGGGGGCGAGTTAATTAATCGAGTTGAATCGATTACACGCTTTACCTCCGCCCGCGGGTTACCGATAAATTGAATACGTTATAAATAATAATACGATTGTTATTCGCGGGCGTGCACACACCTACCCGGGATAATGATTAATGGAATAACTAACTAGCGGGGTAAATTATGCAAACTATTAAATCTGCCCGCATATAAACTTTGCCACATAATAATCGCTACGCGCTATCGATTGGCACGATGTTAAATTTACGCTGCTCTTTCACAGACCTCGTCGGTGTAATTAGAATTAGAGTTCTCATTTTATACGGCGGTTTCCATTTGCTGACACACACGCGAGCGAGTTCCTATAGACGTCATCGTCATTCTACGTATGTTTACACGTTTCGAAGATAAGGATAGAATTTCCATATCGACGCGGTATGTCGTTTGCTTGCCGATGTTGCGAGTCCAACTCGCAAGCGAGACGTCACTGTTCACAGCGTACGAAAGTGGCGAGAGAGTTTCCTTTGAAACTCGAAATCCCTTCCCTACGAACTACGATAACAGAAATATTTGGAGTTACGCGCGCCGGAATTTCACCACAGAAATTCCTGCGGAAGCCGACCTGGATTCCGCCGACGACCTCTGGAAAATCTTCAACCACTGCCCCAGGTTGTGCAGCTCAATTTTCCCACTTTAAATGTGATTTTCATCAGTGTGGTGGGTGTGGTTTCCCCGCGCGGTCGGAAAGAACATCCGTCCTCACATCATCGGTCAAATCGACCCCAACGTATGTAAAATAATAATTGTTCTAAGCCTGACTTCACAAGCAACGTGATGTAACCGTGATTTAACTGTATCTTTTCCGATCGCTTGCTGTTCACATTTGCGTGCAAAACGCGACGAAACGAAAAAAAATTGCTCTCGCATGAAGTATCTTGAAATACGCGCGATGTCAATGATCTGCTTGTCGAGTATCGCCGGCAATTTTTGCAACTAATTACTCAAAGTTATATTGTCGTTGTGCGCGGGCAGCGGAGCGCAGCGGAAACGTGGCTCGCTCAAACGTTAGCGAGGAGGGTCCATAACGAGAGGTTCCCTTCGAAAGTAGCTCGCATCGCTGATCGCCGCGCCGCGCCGCGCCGGAACTGTTCATCAGCTACGTGATCGAATCATCCACGGACGCTGATCCTCAAAGCATCGATAATTCGATTAGCCGCTACACGTTCGAGAACCGCTAACCTGTCTACGAGGCGGTGTAGTACTCTCCTTGACCAAGCCGTTGTAGCTTCGCTCTCATTGATCATTATCGTGGAGATGATATTACGGACGGGGGAAGGGGACGATTGTCCCCTCGACAATCGAGAGAATGGCTGGAATAAGGGCGTAATTCAAAAACCACAGTTCTGGCCATTCGAATTAAATTGATATTTCTGAGCGATTTATTTTGTGACGATCTGGTTCACTTAATGATGGTGATTTACTAGATCACAAAAAAATTTTAATATCGCTTTTTCTCTCTCTCTCTCTCTTTCTTTCTCTCTCTCTCTTTCTTTCTCTAATCACGAACTAACAAATATACCTAGAAAATCAAGGTGGTAGAGTGGGGGCGATCTCTGCTTATCGACGCAGAGGAGCAGTCTCGATGCAACTCTCTCAAGGCTCCGCCCCCACAGCATCCATGACACTCCCCCAACGAGCCACCCTTCCTTCCCCCAGAACTCTTTAAGAAATGGAAAGAAGTGCATCTGTTTTGTTCGATAACTTAATGTAGAAATATGTTGTTTCTGTGATTTATAATTTCAGTGCTATATTTTTGTTCCTCTTATTCTCAACATTAACATACTTGTTAATGATATTCAATTCGAACTTTAAAAAATTTTTTGGACACAACATAAATGCTGACAACATAAATGACTTCTCGTTTCGATCTTGTTAATCCTATTTACTTTAAGTGAGTCTAATTAACTTCAATAGGCGCACCGTTATTATCTCCTTCTGGTTTTGCCTCTTCCTCAACCTTAAGGGGAGGGGAAGGATGAGGAGAAAATCTCTTACGTCAGGAAGCGCTTACTGAAATTTCCACTTGTCCAGGATACGAGCGCGCGGCGGCGGTCGCGCTTTTGTCTTTAATAATGCTTCTGCAGCGGCGTTATCTCTTACTTTTAGAACGAGCGAGCGGGCGTCCGGAGAGTCGGTCCATTAATTAGGCGGGCTGCATTAAGCCGAGCATTAATATACTCTGCTGGCTGTTTTGTTTTATCCCGCAGGAAGGACGTAACCTACCTACCCCGGAGGCTGATGGAGGTGGGGACGACCGAGAACTGGTGCCGGAGGACAACAGAGGAGAAGGGGAATTATTTCGACGCGGGGGCCAACCTGCTAATCCGACCTGCCACGCAACGGCAAGCCGCCTTTTCTCGGAGGGCTGTTTAAATTCCGTAAATCGCCCGCGAGAGCGTCTCTCAGCTGCCGACGGTGGACGATCGTTTTCGAGAAATTAGAGAGAGATAAGATTCAGATCGCGTGTGCCGTCACGCACAAGATGTTGTCTCGTAGAAGAAAATTCATCATAAATATTTGGTGGTACACTTGTCGCGTCAAAATAATTGACTATAAATATTATACATATGTACATGTATTGTGTGTATACACTTATAATTGATACATTTTTATAAAAACTCTGCATAAAGTTATGTTAATTTTAAATATTTACTGTTTTACTTTTCGTAATTTAGAATTTATATGATCTCTATTCACACATACACATTAAAGATAAAGATATCAAAAAAAATTAAATACGAACAGAACGACTATAATTACAAGTTTTTTTTATCTTGCTGGATATATGAAAATATTTATTATAATAAGATAATAAGAAATCTTTAGCAATTTCTTCTGAATTGTATATAATATATAAAAGATATATATCTCTGATATACGTAAAACACATGTACATTTATTGTGCGTATCATTTCTCTTCTTCGAAAATTACCTCTCCAGAGTAGATATCGATTTCAACTTTCACGTAGAAGACCGCTGTTGTATTTTTCCAGACGATTACCGAAAAAAGAGAGTGTGTTTCTCTCACGTGTGTGTCTGTAACTACTCAAGTGAAGGAGTTTCCATATCGTCGCCCACTCGAGAATCGTCGTTTTCATTGCGCCGCGATAACTTGCTCCCGTCGCGTCGCGTCGGCTCGTTATACTTGGCATTTAATACGTTCGCGAAAACGCGCGATAGCGGTACAATACGTTGCTAAATCGGCTTAAGTTTATACTTGGATCGACTAGTCGGGCGCGAGGAGTGAGAGCCCCCGGTATAACGACGTAATTTAATGTCCGAAAGGAATATTTCCCACGGAATTATAAATCTCGCGTAACAGCGCCAGTGAAATCCTCGTTTACCCGGCGTTCAACCCTTGCTAATGGGGGTAATTTAAGGGATGTTTTAAGCGCCCCCGGGTCACACGTGAGCCGCACAAAAAGTTCGCGTATTACGACCGTGGCTGCCGTAATCACGCATTAGCATTCCGAACGGTCGGAGCTGCCGGGATATTCCGGATATGTTGAGAACGGCGCGCACTTAAACTTCCGTTGCAAAAAAAAGAAATCGATCACGGCAATATTTAAATTTTCTTCCGCGTGATACGAGAAAACAGTCCTCGACGATTCGCACACGTATCGCCTGTTATCGTATAATAACTCTAGATAACGTTGTTCACTTGTAAGAATTTTGGGTGCATATTGAACTTTTTTCATTGATCTTTTTTTCTTATTTAAAGTTTATAACAAATAATCACTGATATTATATAACAAATAAATACTCTTTACGCTTGTTATAAAAATTGATGAAAAAAAATGATTTAATTTGTCTGTTTATGATTGTATGAATATTATAATTGTGCTGTATATATGTATGTAATATTAACAATTATATATATTAAGACACACAATCTTTGTATCTTTCATATTTATATAATAATATACATTGCTTATAGCATAGCATATAAAAAATAGCTTGTCTTTAAGATTATGATTACATTTGTAAGCAAATATAAATTAAAAAGTTAGCTGGGTTTCGCTTGCGACTTATCAATTCGAATCTCAAATTTAGCTTTAGATAGTTCGATTTAACTTTATATGACTTATCGTACTTATCATATCTCTTATAAAGTGAAACGAATGACGAATATACTGACTGAAACAATATTAGTCTCTTTAAATCCCAAAAATTTGGTTTCATTCTTACTGTAACGACATGCTTTCTTTAAGCTGTCATCGAGCACGAAATCTCCGTCCATTTCAACCCTCTGCTACTTCCGAGAAGAAAAGGTACCGTGAAACAGCCCGTTTAACAAGCTCTTTCGCGCCGATAAACGCGCCCGACGCGTCTCCATTCCCCCCTTTTTTCCGCCTTGCCATTCTCTCTCTCTCTCTCTCTCTCTCTCTCTCTCTCTCTCTCTCTCTCTCTCTCGCCAGACCACGGCTAATGAAATTCTGGTCAGGTCGCGGAATTCTTTCGTCAGGTGGTGATGCCACCTAACTCCACGCTACGTTGTCGGCTCTTGTATTTGTCTTTTTTTTCCCATCTCCCTTCTTTTCATCCCCCCTGGTCGGTTTCTGTCCCCTGGCATGGGCGCTTGCAGTCTCCTGACAGTGGTACAGCAGAGACGACAGAGCGGGCGAGAAGGGGGATTAGGGGACTGAGGGCAGGGGGTTGCGTACGCTCCAGCGTGGAGGGTCGGTGGCTGAAATGGGGTGGTGTGCAGTCAGATTACGCTAAGCTATGCCCGTACGTGCTCGCATGGAAGTTCCACCCCTCACCGGGTTTGCCACCCGGCCTGGGAAAATGTATTTATTGTTGTTTGTCCAGCGTTCTGTATATAGCCGGCGGTGGCGCGAGCGAGACGGTACGCAGACCGGGAGGGTACATCTGGGGATCCGCGGGGGTTGCTCGAGGTTGAGGTTGAAAAAAATTGCCCGGGGACGGCCACGACGATGCGGAGTATAAATTCCAGCGACTCTCGCACCTCCGCTTGCGCGCCGCTCCATCCGCTCCCACGAAGCCGCTTTACTCCTTTTTGGGTTTTCGATCTGCAAAGCGAGCGCGTAAATAAACTAGATGACCACCCCGAAGAGATACGACGCCCCGGCGTGGAAAACGCGTTCCCGACAGAAAATCTTCACCGCGTTGCACCACATGAATTTTTTTGCTCAGAGATGCGTTTCTCCAGAGAGAAACAAATCGGTACTCTTCCGTTTTGGTTTTAATTCTCAATTCAAAATTTTAAATTGCAAACAAATCTTGAAAATTACGTCGATAAGTTTTAATATACTCTTTATTAGACCTTCGAATCAAAGTTCCGATCGTGTTCACGATTTTCCTCATTAGTTTATCTTTCTCGACAGAGTCCGCTTCTTATCCGATCACTTATTTCACTAATAATGAAGGAAAACTATCGATGTCGTTCGCCGATTCGATCCGATCTTCTGAAACCGATACAACCAGGCGAGCCGACGACAAAGGGCCGTAACTACTCCGTAAACTTTTATCTTGCGGGATTAATGGACGGATTAAAGTATTTGCGGAGCGGGATGCGGGCTGATTGGGGTAAATCGTAGAGGGATTAGAACTTGATTGGCTAATTTGTAAGTGTCCCCGGCAGCCGGCGCCAACTTAACGATCGATTTACTCTTCGCGACACACGTAGTTTGACCGATACTCAACGGTTGATGAAACAATGCGAACGGAGGAGCAAACTGTTTCTTGTAGAAGAATGAATAAGTGCAAAATCAATGAATCTCGCATTACATACATTGATTGGCATATGCTGGTGTTGGAAATCGCGCGTAGTTTCCGTACGATTTTAGTCGGGGAAGCTCGCACTAGGATCATTGCAACCCTCACAGAAGTACCCCGAGGCAACTTAATGTGCGGCCAGTTGAGGCGGCTGGCCGCTAGACTGATTTACATCGCGTCCCTTTACCCGGACGGAGTAAGCACGCTCGGTGGAAAGCTGTGGTCAGCTGAGAAACGTAGCCTGTGATCAGATTCGCGCCGGTCCGCAGCGAGCAGAAGCGACGGTAACTAATCTCGTCTCTCGTTTGCACACGCTCGATACACGTTAGCGTATATATCTGCTCCTGGTTGTTATATATACGCTGGCATTTGGCAAAACCGATCAGTTACTCTAATTAAAGAAAACCAGACAAACGAAATAAAACCGGTTTTCGAAAAGAGATTCGGAATCTGCAAAAATATAAATTCTACGATAAACTGTTTATCTTTCTCCGCAAGAGTTAATCAATTTCTCCCCCCCCCCCCCCGAAAAGCATATTGTTTGAAAAATACGAATCGAATAACTTAGCAGGACAGGTATGGGAGGGCAAGAGACAAAACCGTTGGCAGGAAGTGCGGAGATATGCGACGAGAGGCGCACACCGGCGCATTAGTTTAACAACGAGACTCCTCCCATGCAATGTGTACCCGGCTGCTCTCGACCCTCGTGGCTCTGTGATCGACGTTTCGAAATATTTCCCGACTGGACGTCCAGACGCTGCGCGCTTCCTGTCTCCTTACAATTCGCAGACAGTCCTACGGCGGAACACGTCCGGGAACAAAACCGTCCCGCGATGATGGACTCGCTCGAAGATAAGGGAGCATTCATGACGAAGACAAAACGCACACAACTGCGCGTAGCGGTACAACGTCGCCAGAGAGCCGTGTCTCTCCACCCCTAACCGCCGGTTCGGTTTGTCGTTCACAGGACAATAAACGAAAACTTTTATTATTAATGTTTCGCGCAGCAAGATAACAGCGCATGGCAATTCGTTGTAACAGAACGCGCTTCTGTTCTGTGAATCTGTGCAGTGGTATGTCACCGCGATTCTTCATTCGCGCGCCGTGCTCTTCTGTTCTTAAGCTTTTCAGCGTTGCTCCGAAATCATTCAAATTCATATCCAGTTATTATTACCACGAATAACTAGAAAAGAGAAAGAGAGAGAGAGAGAGAGAGAGAGAATGTGTGCTAATTAAATCATTATTAAATTTATTCCCGCAGAAACATTCCTCGAATTGTTCGGTATTGCGGGAATGAATACCGCGCTTTGTTTGAATTCGACGATGCCAAGCGGGCGAGCGAGATTAACTCGTGAAATCTCTCCAGTTGAAGCTGGCTCGCACAAGTAACTCATTCCAGGCCGGCTGTCCGCAGTAAGACGAAGGTCCGGACACTCGGGACATATTCTCGGTCGTTGCGCGTACATTAGAACCGCTCAAGGAATCCTAACCTAGCTAGCGTAAATAACGTGGAAGCAGTTTGCGCCATAACTGCAGAACAAGAGAGAGATTGACGTTTCTCGAATTCAATTTTTCTTCTTTATAAGATGGTCTCAGAAGATGGTGTAAGAAAATTTTGAGAAAAAGTATGCTTGATCAATAGCAAACTTCTTTCTCTCTCTCTCTCTCTCTCTCTCTCTCTCTCTCTCTCTCTCTTTCTCTCTCTCTCCTCTGTCTTCATTTTATGCCATCGATCTTTGTCTTCATCAAGTTACTTCAGAAAATTGAGTTTTGTACAAGTTAACGATAAACGATCGATATAAAGGGCGAAGATTACTAGAGAAGAAACATCGAATCAGAGAGTGTTAAGTATTCTTTACGGTCGGCGTCTATATGTTTCGGCAGCAGCTAGTTCTGACGTCTTCGCTCGCATGAACGAGAACACTTAATCCGAGTGGTGCTCGGTTAAAGCAGTGACAGGTAACGTCAGGCCGCTGTCTTGCAGCATGATATATCGTTGCTCGGTGAAAGAGTCTGTAAAAGCGCGGCCTAAGTGAGGAATTTATGTGCATCCACGGTCTTAGCGAGATGGGACGAAGAATACTACAACGTTCAGATTGGACTTGTTGATCCCGAAAAGAGCGGCTTATACTAGAACGATCTAGGATGACGCTCAAATTACATTTTAAAAAGAGACAAAATCTTGTAAACTCAATAAAATATTTTGTGAAAAAGAAATATTTCAAGTGCTTTTTTATAAAGTATTAAGTTAAAAACAAACTAAATACTTTTTTTGATAAATGGTGACAACAACGGACCCAGCCTCGATCATCTTGACTTTGACATATGTTGTCGAGAATACTCTTTTGAGCGGTTTCCAAGTAGTTTTAGTCTCTCATTGTTCATTAAAAAATTTAAAAAAATATAATTACATAAACAATTGTTAAAATCTCACAAAAGTTCAAAATTTAGAAAAGTATAAACATATGTGGAACCCGCTTTTGGAAAGTAAAGTCACGTAAAGCGAGGCTCTACGTGGATTTATACTTTTCCAAATTTCCACGTTGTATAACTTTTTTTCTGGTAAATGTTTAGCACTAGAACTACCGAAACAGTCAAAATGACTGGTGGTAACTTTTTATTTAAAAATTACTCAAATTAATGGCTTTGCATTTTAGAAATTTTTAAGGACAAATTGATAAACTTAATTCTTTATATATTGCGAAAGTCCTAAAAACTTTATGAAATGCAATATCATAAATTTGAGTAAGTTTTAAATAAAAATTTAAAACAGGTTATTTTGACTGGCCGGTAGTTTTAGTGTTAGTATAGAAGGATGCTCCGATCACCTTAAATTTGAAATATGTTGTTCAAATATGTATAGTGTCAGAAAATAAGAATTTATTTATAAAACTTTTTTGTTAAAAAGTAAATTATTTTTGTTAAATAACTGTTTAAAAAACAACGAACGACAGCTAAAACCTTTTGATTGTTACTCGGGAATATATCCTTAATAACATATGTCAAAGTCAAAAAATCATCGAGGCTGGATCCGTTATTGTCAACATTTACCATTTTTTTTTTATTTCTAGTTTCAGAAACTAGTTTTTAAAAAAAATAAAAATAAACTTGTTTCAATAAAATAGTCAATTAAGAAAGATGTTTATAATATAAAATATATTTCATTATAGAATATAAATGATTAACTTAAGTAAAACTTGTAAACACATGCGTAACGACGACAATAATTATATAACAATTAATGAAGAGTTTCGGTTTTAGAAGTTTAAAACTAACAATAATTTGACATTGAGAGCCTTATGCCGGATGTATGTTGCGAAATAAATAAATATATACATATATATACATATATATATATATATATACATATGTATATATATTGATATTTCTTTGTGTAAATATTACACGTGAATTTTTCAATTAAAATTTCAATTCTTAACTACATATAGGATGCTATATTTGCATCTCGTATATGAGAGATCCCAAATACCCCCCTAATTGAAATTAAATTTATATTGCGAAAAAAACTCCTCGGCCAGGAGTCGAACCTGGAATCTCTCGCTTTCCGTGCGATATCAAGAATAAGAAATATATATATATTTCGCGAACGAACATCCAGCGTAAGGCTCTCAATGACCGTCAAATTATTGTTAGTTATAATAATTATATAGAAAATAATGTGATACAAGATCCCATTAATGTCAATAGGTGGTCTCTGTCAAGCTACATGAAGCAAAATACATCGCGGAGCACAGAGAGCAGGAGGACAGGCGAGAATAGAATAGCTAGGAGATAGTCTGCGAGCCAGCCGATAGCGCCAAATGACCATTGCTGACATCACATCGTCCTAGTATACTCCCCGATAATTATGTACACGTTTACACGCAGTAACCCAGCAAGCAGGGCGCTGCTTGCTCAGCCTTTGCTTAGGATCATGATGACCGTCCCTTTGTTAATCTCAATAGGAGTTAAGTGAACGCAAGAAATATACAGAAAGAACAATAGAAATTGTATAGTGCGTATGTACTGTTACGGAGTTTTTAATAAACTCTCCGAAATACCGCGTGTCATACAATCGTGAAATTATTTGTACTTATGTATGAGAAAAGTTACTTCTTATTATTTCATATAACTTTTTAATGAGAAAAAACTGTTTTTTTTTTTCAAGTAAAAAAAACAAAACTAAAACTATATTTTAAAAATGTACTAAACTATACTTTTTTAACAACGTTTCTGCTTTGCGTGCGTTAGAGATTTCATTTCATTTCAAAATAAATATCATCGCGGAAGATCGCGTCGATCGTAAGAGACGATCGGCATGCGATGGAACCCGTTGTGATCGAAATCCGAGAAAGTCAGGTCAGCGGAGTTATTGTTTTCGCGACGAAAATGCACATAAAATAATGGAACCTCGAAAGTGCGGGCAGACGCGCGGGAGAGAAAAAAAATATATCGCGCGTAATACGAGCGACAACGCCATAGGGGTTCCGCACACTTCACGTACGGCTGCCGAGGAACTATTGTCGACAGTCGCCGCGTCCCATGACACGTCTCGTTCCTCGAGCGACGGGCAAAAGATACGCCCGTGTCGCGACGCACTTCGGATTCATCGCAAGTTTAACATTACACAGAAGTTGGAAACGGCGCGAGGGATTCTGCCGGATATTTATACGGTTTGAATGCACGCGCGAGGATCACTCTAATGGTTTTATTATACTGATACCCGCGGGATTTCTTGGTGTGTGAACGCATTCGCACCCGCATGATTTCCGCGACTCGTCGTTTCCAGATATCAGAGATTCCGTCGGAGAAAGAGTGAAAAGACAAAGCACAAAAGTTTTGACAATAATATGAGAGTTATATAAATTTACTATTTTGAAAAAAAATTACAATCTTTTTCTTAACAAAATAAGCAATTTTTAATCCACAGTGTTCGTCAAAACATCCAATGGTGCCAAAAACGAGTGTGACAATACAATTTTACTGATCAACTATCCTTCAAATGTGTCAGTTGAAGAGATTACATTATATGTGCACATCCTTCCAAAAGAAAAATCGATTTGAACGATTCGTAATAGAATACGCGCAACTCTACTACTATTATTCTCACATACACGGACGAACACTCCGTGTAACCGCGAAGCGAACAGTGGCGGAGTGGATGAAGGTTCCGAAATGTGGCTTCGATGCATCTTTTCTATCGTCGAGGACGATTTATCATCTCGAACGTTCCATAGGAATATTGAATACGACAAGATAATCTTTCGACACCCCCCTCCAACCTCCTCCCCGCCACCTTCCCTTCGCCTATAGTTCAGAACGATCCCCGTTTTGCGGTAGCGTCGGTAACGGCCGTGCTTAATGTACCGCACCGGCCGATAAGCTGTTATACCGTCGTGACGTGGCCTCCAGTTTTTGCCCCGCAAAGCGCAAACATCCCTTTCTTCGTTGACGACACTCGTGACAGTGACAGCAGTCACTGTCAGAGCGTTATCGGCTCGGTTGCGAGTCAGCTTGATAACAGTTCCCGCGAAAGGGTTAACCTAACCTAACTTTGTATATTAACGCTGCTACATAAAAGCAATACGACGCGTACGGGATAAAAAAATGTAAATAAATTTTCACATTTTTACAAAGAAGAATAATTTTCATTTTGTAATCTCTATGATACAGAATTCTATATAGTATGACTAGATTTCTTCTAATGTGTTGCTCCGTGATTATGTGTTTATTGAACAGTTTGTATCGCAGGATCGTGAGTAAGTTTACTTTAGCTCCTCCTCCCAAACGATAAGTCCCGTGTATATTAAGACAACATCGCTGGCAGCGTTGTTACCTTTATCGTATACGAGCAAAGTCGTCAATGTTAACAATGCGAATCTTCTTCTGTGTAGCAAAATAATCGGTAACTCGCAAACTTCAAATGTTTTCACTGATAAATTGTCCGCAAATATTCTCATACACAGTAAAAAAAAAAATGTTAATTTTAACATTTTTTGCATGTCCCAGGAGGTCCACTCTAAATTGTAAGTTAAAACAACTTATTCGTTGTGAGTCACTTATTGACAAACTAGTAAAGTTAAATAATTGACACAATACTTTACATTTATATTTGTTATTTTGACTGTAAGCGTGATGTAAAAATAACATATAAAATAATTAAAATTACATAAAACAGTAGTTACAGTAACTCGTAAGAAATGTTAATAAAACATTTTAGTTTGTACAATGTGGCCACAGATTTTTAAAATTTTTTTTGTATGTTAAATTGACTTTGAGACATCTAGATTAATTGAAATTATTGTGTTAAAAGCACTTAAACAATATTCCATTTTTAAATGACATGCAAAAAATGTTAATTTGTGAAGTTAACATAAATTTAACACGTGAAAAGATTAAAAAAATAATAACATATCAGTATTATGTTAATTTTACATTGAAGTAATAATCAAAACGTCGTAACACAAGAAAAGTTCTACATTTTGACGCACGATTTTTTACTGTGTATGCCTGAGATTCTTGATTTTATATAAAATCTGAATACAAAACACAGATGTCAAAAAATTACGACGCACAAACGATTCAAGGGCTGACAATATTGAGTATTTTTCAACATGTACGTCTCTCTTTCTCTCTCTCTCTCTCTCTCTCTCTCTGGGCGCGCGCGTTACATGGCAAATATTTTCATAACATCCGTTTAATCTCCTATCAGAGCGTATTTTTCAAGTACCGACCGTTCGACAGATATTTTTAATTGATATCCACACAATATAGCGTGTGTCTCGTCAAATTTACAAGTTATCAATACCGAAGCTAGATTGTGTGTATTTTCTCTTTTTACTAACAACCACATATATATGTACATACATATTTATGTATATGTATGTGTATATACACTTACTGACAAAAGTTAAGAAACAAAGTATTTTCAACATTAAATCGCTGACCATCAGAACGTCGCACATTACTTTTGGAGTCATTTTCGAATAAATTGAGAATCTTTGGCCACCAGTAATGTATATATAATATATATTTGTACGCCAAAGTTCTTAAATAATTACTTTGTTTCTTAACTTTTGTCAGTAAGTATATATACAAGTATACGAAACACGCACTGGAACTTAAAAGACAAAATAAGTAATGTCACTTGACAAAATAATTCTTGCAAAAGAGAACAAGTTCGTAGGTTCGTAGGTATTACGAAATACGGCACGAAACTTTATCGCGCGCGAGCGCTATCAGTCCCATCTAGAACTTCACCGAATTCCGAGCTCGAAACCGAAGACGAGAGAGGGCAAGGGTTTGAAGCGGCTTATCTCCCCGAATCACGTGGTCTCTCGATACGCTTTGGATGCTCTCTCGCTCTCGGTCAAGATGGTAATCGAGAGATCTCGCGGCTTAATTATGCGGAGTTCAGTCGACGGATCGGAGCAGTTATGCTAATCCGACCTTATTAATAAGGACTCGAGTCGCGCGGAATGGTAGTCCTAAAACCCTTTGCTAAGACCTCCGTTTCCTCCGGCTTGGTCCGTTCCCGCGTAGTATATATACTCGCGGCTCGCACCCTTTGAGCACCCTACCGGATAAACGAGATTTCTCATATAATCATTTCATCCTTCGTTTACTTTCGTAGACCTCGAGGCGACGTGCCTGGGAAAATCAGCACGCTCTATAACGCTTTTTTGGATTAGCGGAATGCCGGTCATTTATTAAGAACGACGTAGGTTTACCGTCTACGAGAGAGCGCCGACACGTCTGCACGAAAAACCACCATTAGAGATAATTAACAAAGATTTCTTTCTCAGGATGATTCAACGGCAGTAGGCTAAGAGCTCATTTTTCTGCGCTAAAAGGAAAGATGATTTTGAAAATCTAACAATATATTATACGTTTGAGATAATATTGTTCTGTTTCTTTTATTTTGTTTCTTTCTTTTTATTCTGATCGTTAATAATTTCAATGCCGTGATAAAATCGATCTTTCTTTTAAAGAGAAAATCCACCACAACTTTACGACGTTTAATGCGACGCAACGCGTTTCCGGGACAAAGTTAGCCGGCGTCTGACGCGCTACCACATTGCAGCGAGACTAAACGACAGAACGTCAGCTCTCTGAACAGCAAGATCAATGACCACGCCTATCGCCATCACATATGCGGCACAATGGGAAATCTAACGAGTCCAGTTAGGGAAAATAATAGTTGTCGTCGGCTACGCACTCGCTTTGTCACTGGACCCGAACGGACAAAGGCGCCGTCATCGTTTTTGACGGTGCGCCGTCGGCTTTGAATAACCAGAAGCGACACAGGTGTCAGGATAAGTGGTTCGCTCTGACAGCCGGTTATCGGTTATCCGTTATCGGCTATCGAGAACTTTCGAACTTACTGGTACTTGACAAGACGGCGTGGAGCGTCGAATTTTACTGTTGACGTGACTGCGAAAACACGATGACGCTCTCTCGTTCGAGACTTGCGAGGGTGGATCATGATCTCTTCTGCGTGATCTTGAATGGTTCTAAAAAGGACACACTAATCGTACGTATCAATCAATCATCGACACAAGTAGCTAACAAGTGCGAGTGAAACAAACTATCGGTTGACTCTCAAAATTAGCAAACTGAAGATGTAAAAAATATATTCCAAACAATTAATTCCGCATTTAATCAGATGAGTCTGATTTCGTGACTGCAATCAAAGACCTCTGAGGAGGTCGCAGAAGGAAAAGGTAGTTCTGATGGTTACAGTAGAGGAAGGAGACCGGCAAAGAGACCAAGGGGGTTGAGTCGGGGGAGTTAGTTTCCGTTCCGGCATTGACGTTCCACAATACAACCCCAATGCCGTTGACACCCCTATTTGCAACGACCCCGACGCAATCTCTGCCTTCCCATGAAACCGCATGCCGAAAATGCGCCAAGGCGGATCTTATTCAGCCTTTTCCGGTCGCTCAACGTACTTCCGGAATGAGCTCTCGGGAACCATCAAGAGAATTTCGTGAGTTTGACGTAAAGTACAAAGTTTTCGAAAAAGAATATTTACACTTTAGGTCATATTTATTTCATATCGTTTTTCGAGTCTTGGAGTTTGTTTCTTAGCGTAATAATACACTAAAGGAAATATCTCAAGAACTGAATACGGACAATTGTCTCAAACAAGATAACAAATTGCTACTTTTCTAAAACAAATTTTCTGTTATCCTACTTCTATAATTCTATTTTATAAAAGAAAACTACTTACAATCATGATATAGTGATAATAGCGACTGATAAAAATAAACGCGCATAATTCGATCTATCACGATTGATTACGTCTCCTTTCGAGACGCGCCAATAGCTTGGACAAGCGTCGCGGCTGTAACTCCAACCAATATCCTACCGTCAGCGGGAATGGAGAGCGACGAATTCGTCGCGTAAATTCTATTATCGTGCGGCTTATCGGGAGTATTCGTAGTACAATGGATAATATCGGCGCTTACCCCCGTCCTCGAACGACCGTAAGCGTCGATCGGTGACGTCACTATCAGTTGTTTCCGCCTCACCAGGCACCATGCCATGCCATCCTGGTGCAAGATGGCGATGGTTCACCGGCGCGGTTCACTCGCATATGCGCTCGGAAGATTTAATATTGCAAAAAAATAGGGTCGGTGGTGAAGATCTGTCTGCAGATGTGCATTCAATATCTGAAACAGTTTAATCTGCAAACTGGGACGCAATATTTTTCGAGGTAATCATTTGTTTCAGTATTTGAAATAAATATTTGTAGTTTGGTAACGGTATTGAAAATTCTCAAGGAACATGGTTAGGTTAGATTTCTATTTTCTTACTGCAGCAAGTCTGAGAGACGAGAAATGGGATCAATCATCATAACAAGCTTTTTCTTAAAAACAGTTTCATTTCGAAATCTTCTCTCCCAACAATTTTCAATTTTATATTTAAATCCAGTTTCGCGAGACTATAATCAAGTTCTTTTTTACATTTCAAGTCACAACGTTCGCACGTCGTAGAATCATTAAAGTTGCAATCCGAGGCTGCTAAAAGGTCATTAGCGCGCGTTCTATCTCTCAACGGCGCAGAATTCGATCCACGATCTTGCTTATCTCGCGAACGGCACGGACGCAAACCAGCTCGGTAGAGTAGATATTTTTATGGATGACGGGCTATCCGGGCGTTATCTTTCGCGCCGGTACGTACCGATAATGGTGGCAGTCATTCGCGGATGATACGGCGAGATAGCCGGGGCGATAGGCGAGGACGGAAAATACGGCGGCGGCGGCGGCGGCGGCTGCGGCGGTGGTGGCGGCCCGAAATCCGGCTAATGGTTTCACTGAATCAAAACGGGCGGCCGGCGTTTAACGGGGCAAACAGACAGAAAATGGAGCGCGACCGCATATAAAGAGTCGATGATAACGAAATGATATATGGCGATCGCGCGCCCGCTCGCTCGCGCAAATGTATTTACGGGGAGGCGAGAAGCGAGCTTGGCACACCCGGACACTGCCTTGTCCTGCCCGCGCTCCGTTTCAAAGGCCTTTCGCCTCGGCTTCGCGATACACCCTCTCTCTATATAATGCGACTTCCACCCCGCCTGGCTGGCGGTGATTGATCGGCGTGGAGATACCGGGTGATATTCACCGCGGGATTAAGTGAATGCGCGCGCGGCCACTTAATAACCCTTATATTATATATCTTCTATCTTGAGCCGGAGTAAATGTGCGGCTTCGTTGCGTTTGTTGTCCGAGTGTCGTTAGACCGTCGAGAAATAATGACTTTGAAGATGATGTTGCGATTAGAAAAATCTGAGCTTGGTTGGTAATGTATAAAAATATAACTCTTTTGTGAATAACAGGCCTGTAAAATAAACCAAGTTTATGACTTTTCAAAATTTTCGTGTCTCGATTACTTCGAACTGACTCGTGAGGATTTTTAATAAGATTAATGCGGCGATATCGAAGCGGAAGCTGGCGTGTCGAGCTCCCGAGAGAACGAAGTTCACAGAGAAGTTTAAGAATATATGTTTCCGCTGTCGCGTTGCTTACCGAAGCGTTGCTTAATTATCTTTCCCGAGTAATGGCAGGATAATTCAATAGCGCCGTCTGATAATTATCGATTCCATTAGCTAAAGGTGCTATAAAAATCCTTCCTTCTGGCGAAGTCTAATCCTCGGCGGTAGAACGAGCATGTTAATTAGATTCAAAGTTTTTTTCAGCAACAGCATACGTACATTAATATAACATATATCCGATGAAGTTTGTAGTTGTTATTTATTTTTTTTTTTTTTTTGAAATTATCGATACTATTAAATGTTTTAAAAAAAAAGTTTTAATTCAGTTATAGTTTAAAACATAGACTGCTAAGATTGCGCTCAAAAAGACGTTCAAACTGCGCACATAAAATTGATTGAGGTACAAGAATCTTTTTTAAAATTAATAAAAGAGAGTGTGTGTGTTGGAAATCTGTCGAATATAATCTACGTATTAGATATTTGAAGTTTTTTATTTTTTCTTTTGTTATATACTTGAGATAGCTTGTTTTTTTGTTAAATATGTAGTTGGGATACTTATACAAAATATTGGCAAAAATATCAGGTGTAAGAAGTATAAATTTCTATGAAACGCGAAAAGAGGCTCGATCCGAGCGAGCAAAGAATGCGGGAATCGGAATTGTCGGTAGCGGCGCATAGCGGAACGGGAACGATTGCTTTAATATTCAACGTTCGTAATAGCCGGACATGAGGTTTAGGATTCGTTCAATTATTCAAATCGCCGCCTCGTTAGGTCGGTCTAAATCGAGATCACGGTTATGTCCGGAGGTTGCTGGGAGGAAATCTAAATTTGCTCGTCGCGCATTTAAATGTTGCATCGGCCACATACGAAAGCATAATTTATGCACGTAGTAACGGAACACTCGATACGAGTAATCGATAGCGTGCGCCAGATCGATTCGAGCAACATTAAAACAAAATGTAACACGCGAATGTCGCGTTAGATTATTACGTTCTACTCAAGAGAGTGTCGTCACTTTGAAGGAAACATTTTTTAGGAATTAAGACGCAGAAACGCCGGGAGTCCGTTAGCGCCGACGGCGGAAAGCTTTCCTAGTGACTTTAACGCTCGTTGTCGAGCTTTAAATAATGCATGAGCAACCAGTGAAAAAATAAGCGGCCAAGAGAGCCGGAAGGGAGTTCTTTCCTTTTTCCTGTCGGTAGGCAGTCGGCAGCCCGGAAATGAGAACGTAGACAAGCAGACGCCATTCATTTCTGATTCAGGCGAAACATTTGCCGAGATACGAGGTTTATTTCGGAGTTTAATCGCACACGCACTCTTCATTCCACTCGTTGTTTCTAAAGCAAACGTTAAGTTTGAATTATTTGTACAAAAAAATGTGTGCGATAAGTTAAATTATATAAGCTGCAAGTAGATATGATGAAAATCAAGCGCGGTTTTAAATCGAAAATATCGGGGGACGCTTGAGTGTCTAGTGTACGAGGGGTCTTGGTCATTTTCATCCAGGATTGCCTATTAGTGCTTTAATCGGTGCCTGATTAAAAATTACAGATTAAAGTTGCCCCGCGGGAGTTTTCGAACCGGGCCGGCTGACCAAACCGTAACTGAGTTTCGCGAACGCCCTTCGGCTATGTTGACTAAATTCCTCGACCAGATAATTACACGAGGGTGGTGTGCGTACTTCTACATCTTCCAAGTAAAAGGAAGTGAGCTTAACAAGCGCTTTCTGCATCAGAATATAATTTACTTGACAATTCTGTTTCCACGTTACTCGATAAAACATGGAAATAATACCCAGCGTTATATAAAGCCGTGAGGAAGGATAGTGTTACTCTGTATATGAGAATAAATATTAATATGACAATATTTTTCAAACATCTAATCTCTCGCGCGCGGTATATGTAAATTCTCGTTATAATTAACTCTTCGTAGCCAGACCTCAAAAATGACAACTAGTTAGGTCAGACTGTTGGTCTATGAAACCCAAGCGATTTTAAGATCGAATATTTCCGCGAAAAATTAATATGTTTTCAATTTTGATTATTTGTTTTTGTTTTTAATCAGAAATTTGAACGATTCTGCGTCGAAAAAAACAAACTGAAAAAATCTCTAGTAGATTCGAAGATACAAACGTTTAAAATTATTGATTTTTTTCTAGAAACGCTGATGCGCAATTTTTGAGAGATCCATATCTGGCCTTGAAAAGTTAAAATACAATAACAATTTGAACTCTAATTTTTCAAGAAAGGATATTTATCACAAATTATAAATATACATTAAGATGATATATGTTAAATCTCTGTGTTTCTTTCTCTTTCTTTATTTTTCCTTTTCTTTCTCTCTGACAATAGTAATTAAATTGTATAGATAAAACAGTTGTATGAAAAAGTACGTATGAGAGAAAAATTAATTTATTATATTCAAAGATGACGTTTTTCTTTTTCAAAAATTCGCGAGACGTGCGGCGTCAAGAAATGCATCTGGGATTACATCGTTCATTTTCTCACACACGCGCTCATACGATTAATTGTTTGCGGAACTCCGAACTACGTGGGCGCGTAGCCGCTGAGTATTTAGCATAAAATGTAAAATAAGCCGCGGCTCGAGCATAAATTGTATTCCCATTAAGAGGGTCGCGGGGTGCGGGTGCCGGGTGCATTTGAATACGAGCGGATTAAAAATTAAATATTACCGCGGAAAGGGCCGGCGATTAGAGCGCGCACGGCAGGAATGAAAAACCGTAAAACGCGAAGGATGAAGGAAAGGCAAAGGGGGTGCTTGAACACAAAAGTTGTGCAAAATAAAGCAAACGAGTGCCGTGGCTTAAAAAAAAAAAAAAAAAAAGAAAAAGAGAGATTAAACGCTCTTTAATAATTTTCAATCGAGGCAACGAGGCGTTATCTAATTTTTTGACACATCTCGCGTTGAGGCTTCACACAATAGGAACAACTTCACAATAAAATATCTTTTTGCTTTGAGTTTTTTTTTATCATAAAATAAGTCATTCGTGAGATATATTTAAATATATATCTTCCGTAAAATATGTTTAAAGCTTTCTCTTTATAATTATAATATTTACGGTTATAAATTTTTTGACGTACGGAATCTGTCAAAGCTCGGCAGATAAATCCACGAATGCAGATATAATCACGACAACAAATCGCTATACACTCTCTCGAGGCAATGGCATCGTAACGTATCATCGCGGCTGTGTGCCGCGCCATAACCATTTTTCACAATTTCTAACGCGGCAAGCGGCGGCGGCGGCGGCGGCGGCGGCGGCGGCAATGCGAGCTCGGGCACAAGTGGCCGTATCTCGCGAGCTCTCTTTCTTCTCCGGGACATTAAGGCCTGGAGCGGCGCGAGCGAAACGGTTAACTAAGACATCAGTCATAATACGCGAGACAACCGGATGCTGGGGCAGGGGCGGAGGGAGTGTAAAGGGTCCTCGTAACTTCTCGTTTGCCCAGCTTTTGTTTGTGATGCGCGCGCGGGCGCGCGCTACGTATATCTCTCCACTGTCAGAAACTGCCTTTATGTCTCGGCGAGATTCGTACATCAAAGTTTATAGGACAAGAATGTGAAGGTAGCGAAACGAGCTGAAACGAGGCGCCCCGTTAAACGCAGCACGAGCTGCGCTCACAACTTGGGTGAGCAATAAATATTCGATGTGTAGCAAAATAAATGTTGCATTTTGAAGAGATTAAAACTCGAGTCGAGGTATAACACAATCGTATATTCGTAACCGTCTGATTTTCTAGCGCTGCTTGCTTACACTACCGTGTAAGATAGACAAATGCGTTCTGGTCAGTTGGGAAAGCTCGGGCACGGAGACAGGAGATTTACAAGTTTAGTTAGCGGCGATCACACCCCTGGGACTCTCGGGCTGATGGAACGCGCTGCTGGCTATCGATATGAAGTTCCGCGAAACTCTTCATGCCAACGAGTGTTCGCAAACAACTCTTTTGAGCGACCGTTAGAGAGTAGTTGATCTTTATGAAAAAACCGCGAAACTGTCGCTGAAATATCAGCGTTGAAAACGCTTCTGTGAACGCAGTCTGCTTGCGAGTGGAAGAGATATCATCGACATCATTGGAGGATTCGCGCGGACGGGAATGTGTGTTACCTTTCGACGTGTCCGTTGCCAACAAATCTCTCCCCACTTCCTAACCATTACGGATAGCTGGCCGTTAGAGTGTCATTTCTTCCCACCATTTATGAATGACCAGTCGTGGATAAGCCCTGTGGAATATATCGCCGGCGCATTTGTTTGAATTACTTTATATCCCACGATTTTTTATTATCAGTATCTTCTTCGGCCACACACGTGCCTTTCTGGTGCGAGCGCACGAAATCGCAACATCCCTTGGCGATGAAATATACCGCGCCTCGTGTTATCTCCTTTTGCTTGTGCGGTTCGCGAAATTCATTCTTAACTTTCGAATGGCGTTCAATTTCTATGAAGTTGATTGAAAGAGAGACGAAATTTTTTTCTCAACATATTTATTTCTCATTAAATCACAGTAATCTCAAACCTTGAGGAAAAAATGTATATTTTACAAAAACAATTTAACTGCATCAAATGTAGAAAGAAAATATTCTTCTTTCTTAGAAAATTGTCATTGAATAGAAATCTTAATCGTTATTAAAGCTGATGTGTATCGCACTAATGAAAAAAATGTCTTTTTAATTAAACGTGTTGCTCAACATTCTCTTGTTTCCGATAGCACCAACTGTCTTGTTACGGCGTTAGTTTGTTCCAACGATAGTCCAGATCGTCCCGTTTGGCGGTCCAAAACCGCGTCGCATAATGGGAAAATTTGCGTAAACGACGGGGTCATTAAGCGCCCCCTCTTGCGCGCGAATGTGCGTGGCGGTCGCCAATGTGGAGACGGGGCTATAACTCGCGGTAATACCAACCTAACCGTGTACCCATGATTATAACACTGCCAATTAGTCAAGCCGGCTTAGGATGGCAAGCCTGCCCCGGGACAAACGTATCTATGTATATGTATGTACATATGTATACACGTCCGCCTTGCAGTATCCCCCTTTTCGTCGCTGCGTCGTTGCGAGAACGGTTTCGCACATAAGAATGGAAAATCTTCAGCTTTGCATCGTAGACAAAGCTGTGTTTTTAATCCGGACTTTAATCATCCCGGAATTTCTTGCTGATTTAAAGTCAAAATTTATGGAAATTACTTTTTATCTCTCATTTCTTCGTACGTTATATAAACAATGAAATTTGAAAGATTATAAAAATGAAAAGAATGAAGAAATTACCAACGCGTTTAAGATTTATTACGAAAGCAAGTATGACGAATTTTTATGAATTCACGTGTGTGTTGTCTCGGTAACAAAAAGATTAAGGTACAACAAGATATAAGCCAGAGTGAGCAACGTTATTCCGTCAGATGATTACATCGGCGTTTCGTCGCGTTTCGCGCGGTGTGCGTTGGGAAACAGCAGCGGAGCAAGTTTAGTAATTATTTAGCTAAATTGCGGAACACTTGGCACCGAACAGCGCGGCATGTGTTTGTAACCGGGGAAAAATCTCTGAATTAATGCTCCGCCATTAATTACGTTTATGAGTCCAAATTGTCTCGGTATCCCGGAATTTATGCAAATGTAGTTTGCGAATTCGACGATCACGTCGGCAGAGAGCGTTCGCTACCAGAAAGCGTGCTGGTTTGGACGCCTAAAGCGTGTGTGTCTGTAATTTGCTACATAACGCGATACGTGATGCAGTTGCAAATATTCTAAGTACGACATTAAACAAAGTTTATCTCGCATCTTGGAGAAACTATGTATATATATATACGCACACACATATATATGTGCGAGAAATATCGTGTTCGGAAAACACGCGCGGAGAACAGAATATTATAATTGAAATATGAAACGGAACATTGTGAGATCTATAAAATCGTTAAAGTAGATACGTATAAAAAGTGTGTGAAAACTCTAATTTAATTGTCACTTAATATTTACAAATGCTGCCTATTTATTTATTATATCTTACGGTTATTTAAAGAATATCTATACTCTATGTTCTCTATTATGTATAATTTTTCTATCAACATACAAAATAATTTAACAATATCTAATCTCACTTCTTTGTTACTTGGCAAATATTCTTGAAAAAATATCTGATTTTATAAAAGTACAAATGATCCGTTGTTCTTGTCGGTAGGTGCGGTGCCTTTTGGCGGAGGCAGCGTTGCGATAAAAATTATTCAGCAGTCATGTAGCGATTCAGCTCTCTTTCGAGTGATAGCCGGGAATCGGAAATCAGATTTCCAATCCGATCAAATCCGTCGGGCCCGGCTGGCCGGTTAATTTTACTTTGTACCACTGCGGACTTTTTTCCTTACCGATGCGCGCGCGCGGAAACGCTGACAGGTACGCGTAAACTGACGTATTCCGCACGACGGAGCGGAATGGCGGCAGCAGCGCCAGGAGTAACGTTTTGCGCGCCCTTAACAAATCCGCAAATTGAAAATCTCCGGAGCGATCGCGCGCTGATTTTCAGGAGGCGGTTGAATGCCGCGCGTTTGTTTTTCTGCTCGCTCCATCACTCCAACGGTCCCGGAAACATCGTCCCTCCGCCCCGAGGCGGCACACGCTTTCTCTCTTTATTTCTGTATCTTTCTGATATATCGGATACACCATGGTTCATCAGCTGTTTAATTAATTTCCCGCGCCTTGCGTCTCACACGTAAATGAAACGGAATATAAATATAACACACGATCTAATGTTTGAGCTTTAAAAACGTCGGATTCTCGCACATGGAAGAGCGCGTAACTTACGTTGAGCGTTACCGTCTCTTTTTGCAATTTCGGCATAAACGTGTTTACGAACGTCTTCTTGTTGGCAGCTTATAAAAAAAGGAAAAAAGAGATCGCGTGAGTTAAAATTGTTTGACAACTCTAAACTTAGCTAACTTGGCATGGTTTTTTTTAATATCAGAATTTGTACATCCAAACGATCAAATTAAGATGCAATTTTTTGCTTTCGCTTTAACTTTAATAAAAATTATTAGAGAGTAAAAATGAAATTAATTGCGGATGTGTGCGTTAAAACGCGGGTTTGTGTTAAAAAAAATGCTTTAATTTCGTCAAGCGATGTATCGAAAATTTGTTCACCTTTCGGTTTTCATTCGTTAATCGAGTACGCGAGCGGGCGACAGCCCTGCACGCTTTCACGGCTGTCCATCACGCGGCGGTCGCTATTAGGGTGGCTCTTGTAAAGTATGGATTTGAACCAATCGTATAGATGCCGCGGGATAGGCACCTATCGCGCGTTTCGAGGATGCCGCGGGCCACGTTCGATACCGGCTTTATTAGTTCGCGGTAATAAATCAGGAGACAGATCAATTTTGCAGTGCCTCCCTGATTTCCGTTCTGGGGACATCAGATACAAAATTTGCAACTCGCCCGTGCAGCAAACTGCGCCAACGCTCCTTCCGGTTTTCAGCTCTGTGTTATCGAAAATTCCTGTACACACACGCGGTCGATATTTCATAAAAATTTCGACGATATTAAAAGCAACGTTGAGCGTCTCGCGCCGATCTCGAGTATTTAGAATTAAATAGAAAATCTCTTTTCAAACTGAAAACATTTTTTTTTATTCATTATTTTTTATTTCGTTACTGTTGTAATGTTAAATTAATTGTTTTTGAGATTCGTGTTAACGTAGAATTTGTTTACGAAGTTGGTTCGCTTAGTTTAAGATCGCACTTTTTCGATACTTTCAACGATTAGTTTACGCTAGCACGTAACGATACGAAACTAAAGAACAAACGTAACACTGCGCTCTGTCTATCGTTATTGCTTTTTACGTTTACTTTTCATCGCAACTATAACAGAGCGCGGCAATTGAATTTTGCCAAAGCCAGACTCTCTCTCGCGCGCGAGCGACGTCCGTCAACAGTAAAATTCAAAGCGGCAACTTTTGGAAAATATTGTCGCCTCCGGACGCGCTCCGAAAGCGCGTGGCGGCACAAACGAGAAGGTAAGCTCGCCGTTTCGACGTTTTTCGACGGGTTAGTACGACGACACGTCCGGCACAGAAATTAGCGTTACTGTGCGCGGCACTGTGGGTTAACGACAGGCAGCAGAGAGGGACGGAAAAGCGGAGGCGGGAGAGAAAGGGAGAGAGCGGCGTTCGCGAGGGTGACCAGGCGGATGGTTTCCATATACATACATCGACAGGCGCACATCGATTATATGCTCGATTAATTCGCGATCGTGCCGAACCCTTGGTCCGCACGTCCGTCCATCCATTCGCTAACTCGCTCGTCCGTCCGCTCGCGCGCGTAGGCACCAACACGCGGGATCGATGGCATGAGCACGCGTGCGAAAGCGCACACGTGGACGCATTTGACGTTTTAACAATCTTACTTGCACAACAAAGTGAGAATTTTTTTGAAATAATTTGCAGTACGTTTAAAATCACTTCTCAATTGCACTTTTCTATTATACATATAACATTTATTTAAAAATCCCGTGTGTAATATGGAATTAAGATATTGACATATCTATGAAAAAATTTCTACAAAGCTCTGACTGACAGTTTAATTTATTTAATTTTGAGAGCGCGAATCATATATATTAACAATTATTTTGCGAAACGAGGGGAACGTTTCACGAATTAATTGATCTGCCAACGTGCGCAGCTCTGAATGAGAGCCAAATCGATGTCGACCAAAAAACCGTGTACGTACACCGGTAAACGGTAAATATGACGGACAACGCGCGTGATGGCATGCAGAACGCACGATGAAGAATCCGTCGGCACGGCGCGGCCACTTTGGTCGACACAGAAATTTCGCGTTCGTAGCGAATAGTCGATCTATGCTCGCAATTGCGAGCCAGAACGAAGTAGGAAACGAGAACGAGAGCTGAGTGGAAGGAAGAGGGACGAGAAACGGCCGCACCGACCAGGCGTTACGAAGGGATGGATTTGGATTTGAAGGGTGGCACACCGTGGAAGGAGGGGGCGGAAGGATCGGAGGTTGGTTGAGCAATTAGCGAGCCGTCAGTGGCACAGTGGCTGACAGGGACCATACAACCTACTACCTCCACACACTCCCTTCCTCTCTTACCTCTCTCTATCCACCTATGGCTCCTATGTGTATATTCGTATGCCTTACTCAGCTGGCAAGAGAAACCGACACGCGTTACCCCTAATTAGAATATCCGCGGGCGATTATACGGAGGGTGGGGGATGGTTTGCTGTGTTCGTGCGCGCTCACCGATATCTCCAAGTTTTTTCATCTGCGTGAAACTTCTCTCTTTCTGCCGGTGAAATTATTTTTCAACCCTCCCCCTCTCTCTCTCCCTTCTGGAATGTGATGAGGAGAAATTTCAGTGCGCTTTTTGATGCGTAAAGAGTTATCTCAGTAAATTGAATCTCTTATATAAACGAGATGACTCTTAATTACCATAAATATCTATAAAGAAAAAAGTAATGTGACGTTTATTACGTTCAAAATCTGAAATTGTTGTAAATATTGCGCGTCGAATTCCGTATATATTCTAGCGTAATTAATCGATAATTAGAAATTACGCGTTTTCGCGCGATGGAATTATTTCCCGAAATCTTCATCGAGATTTGTGAGCGTTTTTAAGCGCAAATTCCAATCAAAACCCTCGACGCAATATTAGAGAGGGGAAGTAATCTCTCTCTCGCGCGCGCGCGCAGAGAGAACTAGCGTGCGCGCGCTCCCGGCGCGGACGAAGGGCACTGCAGCGAACGCAATTATAATTTTAATTTCGATGGTATTTAATAAAGGGGTGCATCCTGCTACTCGCTTCGCCGACCCTCCACAGCCTGCCATACGGCTCTTGTATGGACTAATTAGCAGTTACGGCCTGCGGACCGCACGAATGCATTCTGTTGCTGCTGCTGCTGCTACGTCCCGCGCGTTGCACTTTCGCATCTAGAACAGTCCGCTCGGTCGCCACGCCGCATCGGCCCGTTTGAAAATATCATTCCGCATTCACCAGTCGAATGCGCGAAAACGCTTCGTATTTCATTTGACTTTTCTCCTTTCAACCAAACATGTCCTGGAGAATTCTGAAAATTGTGTTGCCATTGTAATTTGCGTCAAATGATTGCGATTTTATTATTTATTGTAGACGAATCTCAGTATAGTTTTACTATTTTGTAAAAATACAAGATCGCCAGCCTTCTAGAAATTGTGAAAGTATTGCAGTAGGTCATTTTTCGTTATTTTTTCATTTTTTGTTCTTCGTTGAAGATACTTTTGTTATTTCTATAACAAGTAGAAAATTATTATTTTATTTTATCAGTGTTTCAGTATGTAACTATTTTACTCCCAGGAAACATTATTATAGAAAGAAAAACCGATATGTGAAGGAACATTAATGTTGCTTGTGAGAAATTCGCGCAAGAAAAAACGATCGCGTCTCTTTATTTTATAAAGTACGTTGAGAGAGACTGGTTCTACACTTTTCATACATGTCATTCGATTATGGCCACTTAACAGGCACTCGAGACCCACGCTCGATACCGCGTACGCTCGCTTTTATAATTTAATGATCAATTTCGAAAGTATCATCGAATTAGTTTACCTTGCATTGCGCACGATGCTCTTCCATTTTTTTTCGATCGTGTTTCGTAAAAGACTAAAAGAAAGAGAGACAGAAGCTCGGACATACTCGGTCCTGTGCCGCGCAGAACGTTGAATCGAATTACAATGTAGACGTGACGCGGCAATCGAATCGAGGCGGCGACGGACGCACAACGAATCCATCAAGTCCGCTAATTGTCAAAGTATCGACGACGCGGTTGGATCGGGAGAGAAACAGAGAAAAAGCGAGAGAGAGAGAGAGAGAGAGAGATAGAGAGAAAGAGAGATGAGCATCGACATCGGCTGGCACAACGAGCGTGAGTAATTAAGTTACCATTTTATATCCGTTTCACTTGCTGCGAGAACCGCAGCGCGAAGTCACGCACGCTTTCCATCCTTCTTCGTTCTCCTGCCCTTCTCTTTCCGTTTCCCCTTCTCTTTCTCCCCCGCGATATCTTTTTTTCTCGATTTCATCGATTCCATCCTGCATCGATGCGGTCTTTTTTCTCCCCTCGATTCCCCCGTAGCCGACCTGATCGCCGAGCCTGGTAGTCGCGCGTTGCGCCGCGCGCGCGGCCAGCAGCGCGTTTCGGTCAATTTGCGGCCGAGTCGGGCGAACATTCGCGATTCAATTATACCGACAACGAAGTTTGCTCGGATCAAATGCCGAAAGGCTGAAAATCAATCCGGGGTGCGATCGGTTTAATGGGGGCACGCACCACGTGCCGCGGCCATTATAGAGCATGTCTCTTGCCCCGCCACACTGCCGCTACCGCGCTCCTCGCCTCCGCCATCAACCCCCCCTCTGGTGACCCTCGACGCTACCGACCGATCTCACTCGCACTGTTCCACTTCTGTGCGTATAATTCTCTCACTCATATACCGATTTCGCGGTCTGATTACATACAAGTTGCATAGATAGATCTTTAGTTCAGCTTCTTATTTTTTTATCACATTAATATTATTATCAACATCTATTTTATTTTCTATTATATTTATTTTTAATATTTGGGATTGTATATATATATATATATATATGATATTAATTATATATATATATTTTTTTTTTGAGAAGAATATATTTTACATACGTATATCTTTTAAAGCGCTAACTTATTACAAAAAAGAAATTTATCTTTATACGATGTCGAAAGAATTTCCAGAAGAAAGGAAGAGAAACGCTTCATATAGATAAACATATACATTTGAAGATATTCCACCCCTCGTCGGCGAAATCGTATTTCTCCCGTTTCGTACGGGGATACAACCCGTAACGGACACCCGTATAAAGACCCTCTCGCGACGGTGAACCGCCATCGGAAGTTCCGTCGTATCGAGTGGCATGTGCGCTCGGTAAAATCAGGAGGAGTGCGGGGGAGTGTCGGCCGAATATATTAGCCCGGGCCATTAACTCTCCCCGGGGAAAAGGAGCAGCTCGAATTCCGCCGAAGATATTACACACCGATTATTTATCCGCCGCGAGGCGCAAGGCCTGTTAGAGGATCGATCGCGCTTATAAATCGAAACAGAATTGAGTCGGTTCCGATTCAAGATCCATCAATTGCGCCGCAATCGAAACTCCTCACCCCCTTTTCCAGATGTTTAATAACCCCCAGCTGGCTGTTCGGAGTGATGCACGTGATAGCGGATAAGCTTGGGGTGAGGCGCGCGGCACCATGGCTCCGCTAAGGGGTGTTGGGGGTGGTCGAAACGGGAGTAGGAGAAACGGCCAACGAACGGAAAGGGGAAAGGAAGGGGGCATCGAGTTGAGTTGCATATGAGCGATTGCCACACACGGTGTGTAGCGCCGGCCGTGGCGGCGGCATTTACGTTAATTAAATTTCCCCAGGCTGTAGGACCGATCCTCCGGTCCTCCTCACTTTCACCACCCGCGTCTCTCTCTCTCTCTCTCTCTCTCTTTCTCTCGCTTATTCGACCATCACCCAATCCCCTCATCCCTTCTTCCCGCTCAACCGCTGGCCCCAGCATCAATCATTGCACGCTCAAGCTCACTAACTGAACTCAGAGTCACGTCGGAGGATCGAGTCGCGGGAGACTGTTTGAAATTACGAGAGAACGAGAACGCACGCGCATACACACAACCCTGTTATATCTTTTTACCCTCCTGCTTCACCTTTAATCCGCGAGCTCGGGATAAGCGTCGTTGATCCGGCCACCCCAGTGCCTTTTGGCGGAGAGAGCGAACGTCTGTCTGTGACGTGTGTCGCTCAAAAGCTATGATTTCGCGCTAACTAACGGCCGGTACCAATTAAAGGCCGCAGTTGAGGGCAGTTCCTTGTCGCACGCTCTTAAACACCGCGCGAGCGATTTCAATTTCGACGAGAGAGACGCGGAGAGAGAAAAGTCGATTATAATCAAACGCTTTGCTAAATTCTTTTGGGAGCAATCAGAATTGTATGATTGAGTAGCTTGTTTCGAAAAGAAACTTCAGTTACCCCATCTATTGTTATTACTAAACATGTTTTTTTTCTCAATTGATATTTTAACAAGTATCGAGCGTCTTTGTCAACAAGCAAGACCTGTCGTCGTTTCCTCACCAAGTACGTAATCGACTCTGTGCGGAACAATTTTATAATCCCTTAAACTCAATTAAGGACGAATGAACTCTACCCGGTCTCGAGACAAGACTCGAATTAACTTCGCTACACAACAAACAAGAACAATATCTTCTTCTTTGTACGGAAAACTTCGTTACGCTCTCCTCGGGATGAGCGCGCGCGCCGTCTCAAGGCACGACAGTATCTGAAGACGATCGTCGGAAGAAGCGGAAATAAGATCGTCCCCGAAGCATCGCCAGCGGCTGGCCAATGTAATCGCTTGTAAAAATGTAATAAAGGATCAAAGAGCACCGGCGAGAAGAATATTACTTGCTGAGACAGACAGACCGAATGAAACTTTTCGAGTGTACGTATTTCTTTCCATTTTCATTCTCGTTTTTTCGAATTTCAAGTCGCTCGAACTCGATTTTATCGATTGACGCGCCGAACACTTTCTTCTCGGACGATATTGTTCATCCAACCGGACGAGACAATCACGCGTCAGATATGCGCACGCGAAAAGAATTCAAACGATATGACCAACACAGAAGAGAAGACGTACGGCGATAGGATCGTCCTCAAGTTCTCAAAGACTGAGATATCCCGCGCTCCTTACCCAGAAGCATTTTCTCTTAGGGTAAGGGACGTGGCGGGTGTAAGGTATGTACATATACGTCTTGCATCCTCCCGAGAAAGCGAGACAACAAACGCACCCTCGAGCGCGAGCCTGTGCTGCCCTGTGAAAGGGCACTCGTCCACGACCAGAGAGTATTTCATATTTACCTATCAAAGGTGAGCGCTTTGTGCAGTTTATATTAAATCACGGTACAGTTACGGGATGTCAATAAGACGAGTCTTCTTCATCCTTCGTGATATTCTCCCGTGGTCCTCGCCTCGATTCTTTTGCATGTACAGGATGACTCAGAACTAACATTACACGTTATACCATGCCCCAACAAATATTTTTAACCAGTTACATAATAAAATCTTTTTTTTTTCTTTTTAATTAAACCTTTGATAAGTGATATTTTACTTAATAAGTACTTAATTACTTAAATAGTTGAAAAAGGAAAATAGATATGTACATGTGATGCAAATCTAGCATCCTATGTGATTTCACAAATTGAAAAATTTAAATTCAAATAATCATATAAAACAATTTACACTCTTAAAAATATAAATATATATTCAGATGTATTTATTCCACAAAACAAGCGTATCGGTTCTTATTACCAGTTAAATTTTGTAGTTAGTTTTAAACAATATGAGTTCTAAATAGTTTGTTAATTTGTTAAATAATATTTTGCTTTAATATTTTGTTGTTAAACAAAATGTATTGTACTCTTAAAATGTATTGTATTGAACTTATTTGCTGAAATTCTCTCTCTCTCTCTCTCTCCCCCTATGTATGTGTGTCTTTCTCTTTCTCTGAAAAGCCCTGTACACCAATATCCCTCACAGTCGCGACATAAGCATACATTGATGTTAAAATGAAAAAAAAAAATTCCACACAAGTCACCGGACGTGATGTTTTCTGATATTTCTATATATGTCTCGGTAAATAAACGAATCTAACGCGTATTGAATATTTGCGCGTGTTATACGTACCATGCACGGTGTGCACATGACTACAATAAAGCTAGCTTATAAATCCAGATTTTGTTAGGGACATTCAATAGCTCTGTGCTTGCGCGCGTATCCCGTGCATCTTTTATCTTAATAACCGCTCATAGAGCCATACCGATATACCGATAACAATAACCATAGCAGCAACGCGAGCGGTTA
This sequence comes from Pseudomyrmex gracilis, assembly GCF_002006095.1. Classification (NCBI taxonomy): domain Eukaryota; kingdom Metazoa; phylum Arthropoda; class Insecta; order Hymenoptera; family Formicidae; genus Pseudomyrmex; species Pseudomyrmex gracilis. Next base: position 90,043 of record NW_018020750.1, read on the forward strand.
TCATTTCCGGCTCCTATTTGCCTCTTCTCTGTACGCTCGATGAATTCATATTCCGCAACCGGGAAATCCGAACTGCCAACAAATCGGACTTCTGTGTTTGAGTTTCCATATTTTTTTTTTCTAGGTACATGCTGCAGCAGGTCGTGCGTGCGTCGAAATTTTTCGGACGTGTCGGAAATATCGAGATTAATTGCCGTTGTGTAACCTGGAAAAAATGTTAACAAGCAAAGGATAAGCGATTCGTATCGCAATGATATATTTAATGCTGTGTTTATCGGCCAGTTCGTACGTTCCCGAATTCCTTCGAGTTGGTCGAAAAATCACGGGTGGTCCTCCTCGATGTTTTTTATCCCCCTTTGTCTCGCTCGCTTACATCCCCAATCGACTCTTCTATTTTTTTCCGTCTCGCTTTCGCTCTCTTAACGTGCGCGCAATCCACGAGAAAATATCCACGGAAATCAACCCGAGCGAAGTCGCTCGGAATTAATGAATGAAATCAAATCAGTCCTGTGTTTGTTGATTCGTCATTGATGGATAGGAGAGGGAGGAGGGCAAATCGCGGGAACGAGAGACACGGGAAGTGAGAGGGGTTCGTTGCAAATTCCGATCGATATGATGCGCGCAACACACACTGATCCCGTCGTGCGTTATTACCGTCGAGTGCCATTAAGACTTCCAATTAGTCCGACGTTCTCTGGACGCGTGCGTGCGTATGTATATATACGTGCGTGGATGCGTGCTCCTCGTCCGAAAAAAAACTCCACGAGTTAAATCCCAGACGCGAATGGACACGCGGTTTTACCCCAGAAACTCCCAAGCGAGTATAAAACAAGCGATTTGCGCGGACGATAATGTGACCGTTGTAACGTTACACGCTACGCGCGATTATACAAACGATTCGGTGAAACACTTTCATAGATTCCGGATGTTCTATTATGTCATTCCGCTAGTTCTCCATCCATCCAGTTGTTTTAATTCGGCAACGCGCGCGTTTTTGTCACAAATATTTGCGAGAGAAAGTGTGTCTTTACTTTTGTCTGTTTGAGATTTACTTATATTTCTTCTAGAATTTATTGCATTATCGTTGTTCGGATCTCTCTCCAAACTTTCTCGCTATGATTAGATGAAGACGGGATGTTGATCGAAAAAAGTCATTGATAATGTCTTCCGTTCTCTCGCTGGAATCTATTCCGTAGCTTATCTCATTTATTACGCCTCTGTTTCGTCGTTGTTCGACGACGGTTATTTTACAACCCTCAGATAGGGACGAGTAACGTCTTTGTTTTCACCACAACATTCTCAGAGCGGAGTGAAACCCTCCCTCCGTCGTTCAGAAACCTCCAGTTTCGCTCCACTTCGCGAAACAAAACGAGACAGTGGGATAGAAATAGCGGTATAAGATAAGAAACGTCAGAACCTTTCCGATTGTCTTCTGCCTTCCGACTGTGTATCATTGAAGACCGAAACCTTTCTATAAGCGAATTCAATTGGACCAATTTGACGTCTCATATATGTACTGTGTCGTAGTTATCAATAGGTTATTGAAACGAACGATGAGATAAACCGTGACAATTTTATTATTCAAGTATAAAATTCATCTAATTTTGACTAAGAAAAATATTATTTTAATTCCACTATTCTCAAAATTCTCGTTCTCCATTCTCGTTTAGTTACATATTTACATTTTCAAATTTGTTAGGTATGATGAAATAATTGAAGCAGAATTAAAAATTAAAATCTGAAATGTTTTGTTCAATCTGTAAGTAAATAAGAAAGAATGGAGTAAAAGCTAGAATGATGAAAAAGAGCGAGAGAGATTATATGTATATATACAGAGAGAGATAGAGAGAAGAGTGAAGAGGAAGAGAACTTAAGGTCGTTCTGTCCGAGAAAGGAGATTGGCTTGGAAGAGAGAATACCGAGTTGTTAGCGAGTGCGAAGCAGTCGGGGGCTGCGAGATAAGGCGTGGGCATAAACGTCCGCAGATAAGGGTAGTTTGCACCCCCGTTGTGGACAGTTAGCCTTAAATGAGTTGGGGGCGAAACGTGTAAAGGCCTTTGTTGCGCCGGTTTCGCGTCTTCTCTGGCTTTTCAAATCAGTTTCGTCACAATTGGCAATTTTATTCCATCGAAAATCGAAAGCGATGCCAATTGAGATAAACGTTTTAAAATAAACATTTTTAACAAAATTAATCTTTACGTTATGCAAAATTCTATTGTTAGCAGAGAGAAACTTTAGAGAGAGACAGAGAGGGAGAATAAATATGATTACTGTTTACAGAGAGAGAGAATAAACATAATTACTGTGTTTCTTAAAACTAATTTGTATATATTTAATCACACAAAAATTGACAAACTATAAGAGTTCTCAAACAAAACTTAAAATGAAGATAAGATAAAAAACGATTAAAAAATCTCGGACTGATATCTTTTCAAAAAAGTGTTTTGAAAAGTTCTTGAGTTATTTTAGAAAAAACAGTTGTGTGTTCGAGAATTCTAGTTCTAAGTTTTTTAATATATACATATGAATTCTCTGATAAAACACACACATAGCGAGTCTAATTATCTTTTACTTTTTCTTATCCGATAATGTGATTTAAATCTTTCTCGACAGATGAAAGAAGGTAGAGACGCAAATTTACTTTTATATATAGAAGACAAACAGGAAAAAACGTTGCGCTTACAAATCCAACGATCCTTCACAAATGTCGTCCGTACAAAAATCCTGTCTCGCCGTTCTAAATTCCGCTTATCTAACGGCGCTTCGACAGTAATGTGCCGGCGTATTATGTATAACCGAGTGCTGCCGGGGCCATCCCTTTTACCGTGGAAGGCCACCGAGCGTCGGTGCCGTTTAGCGTCAGATAGCGGAAACGTATGAGAGACGGGGTGAATCCACCCTTATCTTAAGGGTAGCTACTCAATAGCTAGCCGCGCCGAAATTTCTCTCGCTCTCTCGCGTTTCTCGCGCGCCCTCCTTTCCCCTCCTAACTCAGCTCGCTCTACACGTGCTTCCTCCCCCGTGTGGCTCGATATATTTCTCGTGTGTGTTTAAATTATTTTGCCGTTTCCTCCCTCGTCAAGCTCGCCGCGAGACCATTACGCAAAATTACGTAGATTGCCTCGCGCCACGCTCGGACGCTGTCGCGCATTCAGTGTGAGAATTGAATGTGAGAACTGAAAGTGTAATTGTAGAAAAAAACAGATGACGCTTAGATTATACTTAACACAAATTGTTAATTTGCAAAAATATTGTACTATTTGTAAAAATATTGTAAAGTTTTACAAATAATGTCATCGAGAAAACCACTGAAAAAGTATAATCGAGTTTTTCATTGTACAAAGAATATATAAGTTCACACATTTACACACATTTATCGTTCTTTATATAAATATATTCTTCTTAAATCGTAATAATCATTACTTATCTGATTGTGTGACACAGAAATGTTTTTTTAAATTTTATTTGAAAAATCGTATATATGAATACACAATAACTAATAAATCTAAAATACTAAATGCAAAAAAAACGACATATCTGGAAGTAGCTAGCAGTTACGGGAGCGTACACGCGCATAATTTAATGTTCGCGGTAGTGGAGCCACAAGGTGAACTCTATGGGACGCTTAGGGTTACTTATACTTCGAGAAGGATATGTAGGTAATGTGTGCACGAGTGCCTCCGGGTAGGTGCTTGCGGTAAATCTAATAACGTTGTAATGCCGTTACCCCCACTTCTCCCCTCAAAGTTGGCCCGTAAGTTTCCGTCGAGCCTGCTGGCTCCGAGCTTGCCGTGCCGAGAATTCCTAACGCGTGTACCATTTTAGTTGCCGAACACGAGTATACGCGCAGAATCTACTCAGACTCGGGAAAAAAAAGAAAGAAGCTTGAGACAAAAAACAAAAAATAAACAAGCAGTCACGCTCGTGCATTTTGATACGATACGTTAGGTAATTCAAAGCAAATTTGTACGCGATACTGCATCTAAACTCGATCATATCTTTAACTACTTGCATTACTTTTCAAACTGATTGTTTTTCTGTTTTGTAATAGATCATGTATATTGTTTGTCATTTACTGATACAAAACAAAAAAACAATTAGTTTGAAATGTAACGCAAGAGTCTGCAGTTGAAGATATAGTAGAGTTCAAGATTATCGCAAAAATTTGCTTTGAATTACTGAAGTAGTACTGTGTGTGTTTTTCAAGTTTCATGCTTAATGACGCAATATTAATGGTAAATATCTCTTTACTTTCAAATAAATTTCTTCAAAGATGCTGTCACCGAGCGATATTGAATCGTAGTTCGCCGATTAAAGTCTTACGGGCAACAGGTAGCTGATAATATCAATTTGGCAAGGCCCTCCCGAGAAAAACGTGCGTAGGTTTTGGACAATGATAAAACCATCTCTCAACGCCCTTTCTGAACTCTGCCTGGCTCACCTTTCGTTTCAGCTGTCGCTTTTATTTTTCCGTTGTCACAGACGCCCTCTCTCTCTCTCTCTCTCTCTCTGTAGATATATGTCACAGGCGAAGGTAAGCGCTTGCAGTCACCCGGGGGTGTTCTGCAAACTATGCTCGCGAAAAGTTCAACACAACTTCATAACATCGGTGTTTCGAGGGCGAATTAAGGGGTGAGAAGGGACTCGAAGCGCGGATAGCTCCGCGCAGTGAGGAGCACAGCGACGAGGGAAAGAGAAAGAGAGAGAGAGAGAGAGAGAGAGAGAGAGAAAGAGAGAGAGCGTAGGTTGGTGGTAAATTTGTTCTAGCGTGAGCTTACATGGGTTACGTTAAGTACATAGGCGTCTGGGGCTGGTTAGCTGTATCTACTGAAGCGGAGAAATACGCATGGAACTTGGAGCGGTCTATGGCGCGACAAACTTGCGCGAATTCGCCGAGTTCCGTAGTCGAAGTGTTGTCGAATCGCATGAACGAGGATATTGCGAATAAATGCTGATTTTGTTTTTTTTTGTCTCTTAGAATTTTCTTAAAAATTCAATTGTAGCTACGTGAGTGAGACTTTTTTCAAAATTCGCGCAATTTGGATTTGAAATCAAAGCTTTGGAATCTTATCGTGTGTGTGTGTTCTTTTTTTTTTTACACTTCTCGACCACACCGACACGTATGCGTACTCACACGCGCGCCGCGAGCAACTCGCGGAGATAAAAATCAGTAATTAGCCCGGACCATTATGGCGGCTGTGTGAAAAATTAGCGAGTCGTGGGGTAACCGCCCCTCTGGGCATAATCCTGCATCGGTAACGGCGCGTACCAGCGTGCATCCAACCTGTCTCTGATTTATACGGGTTTGCTATTAATTATACCTACTCTCTACCTCCCTACGTTCCTCTATATCGTTTCTCGTTCCTATCTTTTTTTCCCACCGCGTCTATCCACTCTATCATGCCTGCCACTAGTTCTCTTTTTTTTTTTTCATCTTTATATGCGCTTGACTTTTTGTAACTATATACATGAACTATACAATCAATAAATAAATAAGAATATATAGACAACTGCTTTTACAATTGTCTCTTCGAACGGGGAATTTTGCTCTTAACTCAAAGTTTTTAGTACCAATAAAGCATAAGAAATATACAACACAATTAGCAATTAACAAAATAAGATAACATTTAAATTTGTATGCAAAATGCGAATAATACATATATATTGTAATAGACAAGAAATTAAAGTAAATTAAAGGTTATATGAAACAAATAATATAACAAAAGAAAAAAAGAAAATGTATATATACGAGTATATATTATACATCCATAAAGTAGTTTTATCAAACAAATCGCAGTCATTTCCAATTTTGTATTAATAACCGCGTTTTCTCTCTCTCTCTCTCTCTCTCTCTCTCTCTCTCTCTCTCTCTCTCTCTCTCTCTCTCNTCTCTCTCTCTCTCTCTCTCTCTCTCTCTTTCTCTCTCTCTCTCTCTCTCTCCCTCTCCCTCCCTCTCTCTCTCTCTCTCTCTCTCCCTCTCCCGCTCTCTCTCTCCCCGAATCAACTTTCAATCGTAGTGCCAAATGTTTTTATTTTGTTTTACACGTGCCAAAGAATTCGAGCCATTGCGTCGAGCCGAAAATTCCGTCCCGGATTTTGCGTCGGTCGTTGTTTCGACTGCTGCTGGCCGGACTCGACGGGCTGCGGCGCAATTAAATTAAATGCTTCGGATTAATTGTTCGAAAGCAGTTAAATTAGTTGCGTTTGTTTCGCCCGATTTTTGCGCAATCTCGCTGCGGAATGCGTGAGATGCACGCATCGGGGGAATTTCGTTACCCGCGGCCCCTGGCGCGTTATATAGCTCGGCGCCCTGCGAAATCACCGCGATGCAAACGTATCAACGAACGATGGCGCGGAACGATGGTGTGCCCCGAAAAATTCATTTGCAAAAGCCGCATTCGACGCGTCTCCGTCACACTGTGAGCGAGATCTCGCGTTGCGTGATCGACGCAGCGTTTTCCCACTGTTTGATTAAAAGTTTAAATAGAATCGACCTAATTATTATTAATGTAATACGCGACTGAGGTAATATAATTTTCATGTAACAACGAATTTAATGTACACCTCTGAATGTTTAAACATTGCCGCCCAGAATTAAACCGCTAAATGCAGAAAATTTATCAATGTGTATATACATCTATATAAATTTCTATATTTATCACTGTTTTCAATTTACTGGAATTGAAAATTTATATATATATATATATGCATATTTTGTTACATTTAAAGTTTCGAACAACTAAAGAATCGAAATATTATATAACGATATATTATCATTCCGTGTGATTCGCAATTTTCTTTCGTTGCAACAAAGATCTTTCTATTAGCAGGCATATATCAGGAAGACCGCCAAAGACCACCCCGTCTCGACGATACTCCGCCAGCCAATCCCCGTCGAGAATCGCGACCAGTATAGCTGAGAGCTGCAGCATCCTAGAGTGCAGCTGCAGCACGCCGGCGCGGACTCTTGAGCCGCATTGCTCGGATTCTGACCGAGACGCGTCCAGGAGTGGAGAGGCTTACGAGCTCGCAAGTAACGTGCCGCTAGACATGGTCAGACTGGCATCCGGCCGCAAGCTCTCGACCTCATCGCGACCATACATAGGCTTCACCCCCGAAGTCCACCCAGCTTTCGAGCAGGTTCTCCCCCTTCTCCTTGGCCACCCACCAAGACGATCCTATGCTCCTAGTTTCACCCTCTCTCTACGCGCACTCACCCCCTTCAGAAACAGAAGCTCGCAACGTCGGGACATTCGGAACACGACGGACCGAGGAGAGATATGCATCATTTGGTTACCCGACTGGCCGACTACGCGTGTCTCCGATCGGCGTTCCGATCCGATGCATCCGTCCTCCGATCCGATTGGCTCGGGCGATCGGTATGCGAAAGGGTCCTCCAGTCAAGATTTTCAGCATAACTGCCCGTATCTGCGAACATGCCGTTCTCTCCCATTCGAATCGGATGAGTCCGCCCGCGTGCCGATACGTCGGCGGTATCGTGCATCGTGTGCGTAATCGCGCGCGCTTTGTTACCGGAGAACGTTACATCGCCCGGTAACCGTAATAACCGCGGAACAGTAATACGCCGTTAATATATATATACGAAATGCCATATTGACGCGCGCTTGTATCGCGTGTCGCGTCACTTTTTCAAGTGGTACTATATAAACGCTAGTGAATCTCGAAAGTACCATAAACCCCTGGAGTTTGACTCTTTCTCTCTCTCTCTCTCTCTCTCTTTCTCACTCTTGTAATATCGAGTGTTAATTTGTAACTTTTATCCCTCAGCTTCTTATTTAATGAACTCAGTGAAAATTGTGAAAGATATACATACTGATAAATATGTGTATATATATATATATATATATATATATATATACGTATATCTGTTGCACAAATTAATCAATGTACATTCTCGTTACTTGGCGCTATTGCAGCAATTAGAGGAGGTTTGCATCTTCCTAACCTCAACTTTTAAGAACTTCTTCTTACGTTTTAAGGTTGTCCAGCTCAATTTCCAAAGAAGTAACTTTTTTCGTAAGAGCTCCGCGAAAATACGCGATATTCACATGGATAGTCGTTCGTCTGCTAGTTGCACATTCCCGACACCGAAATTGCATACCTTCGTGTACGCGCACATACGGGCTGGAAACAAACGAATAGGGTTGTTCGAACGCCGTAAAGGGTCCGGTGGGACGAGAGGAAACGCGGGGAGGGGTAGAGAGGGCCAAGAGAGGCTTGCGGGAGGGTTGAAGGGAGCGAAACGACGGTGGATGGTGATGCCGGTGACTCGGTCGTACGACAGAGAGAGAGAGAAAGAGCACGAGGGGTTTGGGAAACGTAATCGTTCTAGCCCCGTGCGCCTCAACGAACTGCCCTTCACACACGTTTCGTCTCCCTTGTCCAACCTCTCCTCCCACACATCTCCGCTATTTATTGCTCGCACTCGGCCGGTTCACAACATAAATATGTTACACCTATGACCCTACCTATTGCATCGGGTTCGCGAATTCCTCCGTTACTTGGCTGAGCAAAAAAAGAATGTCCATAATCGACGAACAAATGAATTTAATTTGGCAAAAAGAAACTCTTGATTATTATTCTATACTTATATTTTTAAATTTTTAGATTTTTATTATGTATAAGAGCATTACGCAACTTTAACAAAATCGTAGAGTTTGTTTTCTCTTGTCGAAGATATTTTTTAATATAAAACACACTTCTATCACAGAGATAATTTATTTCAAGTAAAAATAATCTATTTAACTATATTTTGTTTCATTATTTTAATCATATTTACCTCTTGTTTTCACGCAAAAATTTCATTAACGTTTTTTTAATACTTTTGTTGCTTCCTCAAGAAGTACTTCTCGTAGGATGTACGAAGAGGGGTGTCTAAAGGGGTGTTTAAAGGGCAGTAACATCGAGGGTTAAGTTTCAAAGATAAAAGAAGAGCCAACTGTTGAATATCAACTCTCTTTCAGAGCCGACGCCAAGATACTTTAAAATGATTCTTTTTTATATGTTACCGCGTATTATATTCTACAATCATTTACACACATATTGTATATAATTTTAAATAAATATATCATAAAGAATTGTTTTTATAAATGTTACAGTATCGTCTCCTATATTTGAACGATTTTCACGTCTTTATACACATGATATTCTGTGAAATTTATCCACGTATCTCATTTATTTATTTATTCTTTTCTAATAATAGTTCCCATATTTAGTAACATATCGGTCAATACAATAAAAATATTGAAAATATTTAACATAAAATGGAAAAATGTGATTGTCTCACAATAACACAAAAAGTGTATATTAATCTAGAGAATAAAATATTAATACAGAGAAACTCTATATATATAATATATATATATATATATGTATATATGTATACATATATATAAAAATGTATATATGAATATAATGTTCTATTCGGTTAAAAAGAGAGTTGTCGAAAAATTAAATATTGTAAACTTTCTTTTTCTTGCATATGTTGTGATTTTTAATTTTTCTTATTACGCAGAAAACATTCTTACTTTTGGAAAACATATATATACGTTACATATCTTATATAAAAAAAGACATACATGTAACTACAAAATATTTTATCTAAAACATGTCATTTTTATCACTATTATACACTACATTAAAAAGTAAACTTCTTGTATCTAATTTTATAACAATAAGTAATAATTGTAAATTAAATTATAAATAAAATAATTTTCTAACCTTCTCTGAAGCTTGTTGAAATCTTCGTCTTTGGCTGATAGCTCTTGATCTCCACGAAAGGCTTGGTCGAAACCTGTCGATCTCAGCAAACTTTTTGAAGCACGTTTAAATTTTTGACGTTACAACTGTAGATAAAATACGACAAAAACGTGAACGATCGTTTACAAAAGACGTTGAAAAATTTAAAGAAAGGTGAAAGAAAAATCTGACGATGAAGAGATTGAAAGGAATGAGTTACAGAAAAAAAATGTTGAAAGTCTGGGAAGAGAGACGGAAAACCGTCTTGAATGTTAGGAAACACGGTTTTTGCTATTCCCGGTGACGACAATATCGCAAGCTTTCCTTTTGCAAGCGCTCGCTCTCGCGCGCGCAACGAGCTCTCGCAGCTCCGCGAATGCACGTGCAACTCGGACGCGTGCCACGTGGTGTTTGGTCGGAGTGGCTCAGCCGCGACAGCCCGAACCGGAGCGGTGAGCTTGCAAGCTCTCGGCGCTTTCATTGGTTGATGGGTGGAAACTGCGCATGATTGCGGGTGTGGCCGAAGCTTGAGGGGCGGAATAAGCTCAGGTCGCCGATAGGATACCTCGCAAGAGGGCACGTCTCCGTGGGTGGACCCCGAGTGCCTCTGTTCACATCCCGCCCCCCTCCGAAACGTAGAGCTTTTTCCTTAATCTCGTAACAAGCGCGAGAACTGCTCCGCCGTCCGAGTCTCGAACTTGCGAACTGGCTTCTTCCGCGCGAACGGGCGTGTTCTTTCGAGATGACGCGACAGTATGGCGGTACATCGAGCTCACGTCTCAACGCGGAGAAAATTACGTTGCTGGCGAACGCGAGGATTAAAGTTTAAGTAGTAACGTCAGTGTAAAGTCAGTCGCCTCCAGACATTTGCAAGACGTTTTGACAGAAAAGTGTTAAAAAAAACTTCTTAGGAAACACCAAACAAAATATATAAAATACTATGAAATAGAAGAAAATTTTCAGTTGTTTAATAACAAAAATCTATTTAACATTAGGTTTTATAACAATTCAAGAGAAATGTTTATATTATTACTATTATAAATATTTCTATTATTTCAGAAATGTATATAAACAAACAAATATTTTTAAAATAAACTAGAATTTTAAAATGTTTAAAAATTTATACAAAACTTATTTTTACTTTTCGAGAAAATAAAAGTCACTCTTGTAAAAAAAACTAATTTTAGATTTCCAGTAAATTATTTTAATTTATAAAATGGAATTATTAAAAAATATTAGAAAACTTTTAAACTAAAACTGTGGTTTTACATACATTCACGCTATTCCACGTTCAAGCTATCAACACAAAACACTGGAACGTTTTCCTACATACACATACAATATTGATAAATAAACTGTATTAGCTTAACAAAAAATACAAGTATATTGACCGCAATAACGGCGGAAAATAGTTTTCTTTTTAGCAACAGGTGGAAGGCACTCGAAGCGTGTACTGTAACAAAAAAATGGAAAGAGAAAGCCCGAAAAAAACGAAGACAGCAAGATGCAAATGGTCGATTTATCGAAATTACACGTCGTAGACGTGTGTTTGAACCAATTTGGATACTTGCGCGATGTTCGATCGGATGTTAACAAATGCGGACGGTTCGTGGATATTTGACGAGCCCGCGAATCCGCGATAAAGCGAAAGTCTAATCACAGCTGGCCGATAAATAAATCGCACCGACTAAACAGCCGGCGAGTCAGTTGGGATTGGGGTTTGATTTCGGGGGACAAGAGTGATCTCGATTGCGTATTTACACGGTATGCCTACCGATTGGCGTGCTCGCCGTTTTACCCATTCACTCTCGGCGAGTGGTATTTGCGTTCAAACTGCCTCACGTGCTGGATTATTGATTATGGTTCGAATTTTCGAGGTCGACGTGTGTCGTCGATTTTCAAAGACGTTCATTCGCATTAAGTTTCAGTTAGTTCATGATTCGCACTAAATTATATATAGTAGATAAAAGCTTGTTAATGAGGTATGCAATAATTAACTCTTTATATTGTATACACATCTCTGATATATTCCTAACCTTAATAATTTACCACGTATATATTTGCACTCGTCAAATGTATTTTAGATTTTCATTACAGAAATTTATTACTAATAGAGCCAAAATATTATTTATTTTAAGTAATAAAATCACTGAGATAAGAGCTGTGTAACAGTAATTTTATTACTCAAAATAAGTAATATTTTGGCCCTATTACTGCCTTAGCTAAAATATCCTGTCTAGCGTATCGGAAGAATCGAAAAAACTAAGATTTTATTCTTTTTGTTTATGCCATCAGCAGTTAGGACAACTAAGTTAAACACTTTCTAGACGTCTATAAAGCCTTTAGGACTTTCTAGCTTCATTTAGAAAATGGAACGTGTGTAGAACTTCCAATACTTCAATATATTTTGAAAAATGCAAAAATGCTAGATAGAACATTTTAACTAAGAACGGCAGATTAGTAATAAATTTTTGTAAAGGTTCAATATATTGTTACGTATCTAATTGTATATAAAATAATATAATGAGGAGTGACTTCCGGTTCGTTGCGGTTAATCCAATTTAAATGCCTATTGGTTCGCTTTTGCCGTATAATTATGTTTATATATATACATATACATATATTAAGTTTATATACAAATTTATATACATATATGTTGAGTATATTGTTAAATAAAATTATACATTATTCTCTGTCTTTTTATCTCTCTTTCTCTTTTTTTCAACTTTCTTACTTTTTCCTAAATAAAATCACGAAACTTTCCATTCTCGATTCTTACGAATATATAATCCGGTACGTTCACCAGCCACTAGAATGCAATAATAATTAAAGACGTGAGAAGTATACTTAATTGCATATCACGTGTCTAAATTTAAAACGCAGCATTTTTGAAGACGCAGATGACATCTTATGCAAAATTAAAGTGTCAGAAGCGCTTCGTTTTGATGCGCCTTCCGCTAGACGACCGTACGTGAATGTTTAACGGTCTCGTCGTCTCGGCTGCCGCACAATTATATGACGTCAATTATTGATTAATTGCAATTATGATACGAACAGTTTCGAGAGGGTCCGATACGGATATAACGATCGCCATTTCATAAATTCGCAATGACGCGAGAGAGCGAAAACGGCTACGCCTCCCCTCCCCTCAGTCCTCCTCAGCCTCCCCTCGCTACTCCCGCCCCGCGTCTCTGAGTGACGTGTCATTTATCGCATAACGCGAACGTTTATGTGCATTCGTGTCGCATAATTGCAATTAGAGCGGAATTCATTTACATCGACCGACATTCGATTTGTTCCGAGAGAAAGCCCGGGATTTACACGCACCCCTTGACGCGGCGCGGGTGGACGCGCGCAAGAGCGCGCTGTCGCGTATGTTGGTCGTGTCGGGATTTATTTCCGCGCACGTCAATGCCGCCGCGACAGTTCCGCGATGTAAATAGGATTGGATTAGCCGTTCTCGCGAGCGCGAAAAAGAGAGAGAGAGAGAGAGACCGAGAGAGAAACGGACGCGCGACAGTTCGCCCGTTACGTGATAACGACGGAAGATAAACTACCGAGAGCTTCGACAAGAAACATCTGTCAAGAGATGTAACTCTCGATTCCACGCGATATTTCACCAGAAGAACGCAAGACGAATCGTTCGATGTATGAAAAATCATTCGAGAGAGCTCGGAAAATATCTCCTGAATATATCTCCGAAGCTAAATAGATTTTCAATTAGTTGGCGAGACAAATATAAAACTTAACAATTCGATTTTAATTTGGAATAGTTTACGTACATGTCGAGAAGTTCAAAATGTGAATTGATGACAAAAGCAAGATTTCAAGCTTGTTGCAAAAACGTCAACAATATATTTAATTATAAATAAAATATAGTATTTAATTAATAAATAATATAACTATAATGTTTTTTTTTCCGATTGTTTTCGTTTCTAGTCGCAATCCAATGACCGGCGATGCGATTCGAAATTTTATACCGATTTTTCGAAAGCCGCACCATTCTGCGTCGGGATTAAAAGATAATACCGGCGATCCAATTTAATCGCACGATTGACGGGTAAACAGACGCCGCGGCGCCGTTCTCTCGTTCTCTGCCCCCACCTTCCGCTGCTCCTCCACCCTTTTAGGACAAATCGTCCGTGGCGCGATGTCCCCAAACCCGGTAGAAAATATAATTCAGAGATATTTATAGCTGGATTACCGCTGGAATTGGGTATCTAATATACATGACCAAACTACCGCGTCGCCTGAATTTTAATTGTCCCGTCGAAAAGCCAGTTTTTTGAGGATATCGACCAAGCGCGATTATCGAGCGAACGCAAATTCCCGTAAACGGTGGCTCGTGGATGACGATGACGCGTTTGGTTCCCTCGCGGATGAACATCAAGTGTAATTTTATACTGCGAGCTCGCGGTCGCGTCCGAAAGCACAGTGGACAAGAATTTCTCCGCGGCTTTGGGAAAGGATTAGCCGCAATTGATAGCCACGAGAACGGGAGGGACACATTCGAATTTGTCGTGCAGTTAGCCGCTCAAAGAGTGACCACCGGTGAGCCCAATTGCATTCTTGCGAGTTTTAAATTCATAGTTCGTTTTTTAGCAAATTGTGCATTACTTATTTGAAAATATTCAACGCATTTTCTCTTTGTCAAAGAACATTGCTGTAATTAAAAACTTACACGTTTTAATTTATTCTGTCAACGACAACTAATTAAATGTTAAAAGTGATAAAACAACGTGTTTGTCATTTGCAATGCATTTTACGAGCTTGTGTAAAAAAGTTATCTAAAATCATAGACGTGCGAGAACTTATTTTTAGATAGAAAAAGCGTATAGTGACAAAAGAAATCAACTCTGAAGTAATAAAACTTAATAATAGATAAAGAGTCTCTGCGAGGTTTGCGCTCGCAATAGGGAAAACCGAAGCGACATAGGATCGCGGAACGTGCCGAATGCGAAATTAATTGGAGCCAGCCGGCGCGGCGTGCGGCCTCGCCGCGGCGGGCGCGCAGGGTAATTTTGTTCCGGATCCGGGAGTTTAGTGTCGGGACGGTGTTCGGTGTCCAGTGTCCGCCGCGCCGGACGGACAGCGCGATGCAACGCGGTTAGTGCCGGGCCAGATGTCGCCACGGGCGTGACGTCACCGGTTAACTACCCTCTCGGTGGCGGACACCACTACAGCGGAGCTCGCCTTCGCCCGACGGACACGATATGCGGGGATGATTCTGATTAATTACCGATAGTTACACAAGCTGACGCCGCGTTCTCCGTTGACAACCCTCCACAGTATCGTCCAAGAGCGCGCCAAGCCCCTACAACACTCCGACTATCGAAAGTCACGACTTCGCACTTTTTATATTACACTTTTCTTGTACATATATTGTTAAGAGATTTTTTACATTTCTAAAATATCTAAATTTAAGCGCAGTTGCAATGATCGTTTCCTCGAGACACATATATATCACATGTTATGTTAATTGATCTATCTTTATCAACACATTGAGCGCCACGCGATACACCGGTGTGTCACGAGGTTATTTTATTTTGTATTACTATTTACTGGTCAAGAAATTTTTTTATAATGTTTTGGCAGGTACGTGGTATATCATATGTTTGTATTAATTAATGAAAAAGGATTTTGATTTTTTTTTTTTTTTTTATTTGAATAAAAAAAAGCGATGAAATTTTATATGTTGACAACTAGAGCGAAAAAAGTCAAATGCAGGTATGGCACTACGTAGTAAGTTTGTCTCAAAGATTTGCCGCTTCTTTGAAAAAGTTTTAAATAAACGTTACTCTTAAAATTTTTATCATTGATTTCGAAGAGCTATATTTCTAGATGAAATATGTTTATCGAAGCCTAAATCAATCAATCAAAACCTTAATACAATTAAAACAATTGGTAAAAGCTTGTGTAATTCTGTCTTCAATTTTACATGCAAAACTTGATACATGTATATGCCACTTTAGAAAAATGTATTGTATTAAGCTTCGAACAAGTCAAGTTACAAATCAGATATCACATCTATCTGTACCGAAAATTGCTATAATATATCACTATACGCGTGATGTTCTGATTTCGCGCCGTGTATATAATAACGCGGCGATTTATTAGAAGCGTCACATAACGGATGGATCAAACAATCCGTTTATGTCTGACGTATTTTTCGCTATGTGTCGCGCTTACCCCCGAAACGTTCATTTATCGATTCACCGAGGCTTAATTCATTTCAAGGGTTGCAGCAAGAGAGAGGGGGGAAGGATTGTTATTCGAGAAGGGATGAAACGGCGCGAGCAACAGTGCTCTTCTCGCTCAGCTCTCTCTCTCTCTCTCTCTCTCCCTCTTCCCTTCAGTCTTCTGCAACTACCACGCGCGAGGCGCATCGGGCCGCGGCCGAACGATCGGACCGCCAATATTTGGCAATTACGAAATATGAGTTTACATTTAATAATTGCGGTAAACACCGGCGGACGCGTCGAATGGCCACAGGGGGTGAGTCCAACGAGATACGGTCGCGCGCGCCCGCATAGGGTAAATTCCGATTTACCTCACCCGCTCCCCTCCCCTCTCAATCTCTCATACTCTGAACGGTGTACATTATTATTATTATTATATATGATGTCATTGCACCTTACCAGTCATCGAGACTGAACGCTGACATCAAATTTCGAACACTTTTCTCTTTTCCTTTTTCATGTTAAGTTTTTTTGAAGATTTTTTTGTTTTGGAAAACTATCAATCATGATAGAACAAACAGTTAATTTTAGACCGACTGGCACAATTGACGTAGAAAATCTGCTGGTGCAATGTGACGATCTCGAATGAAAACAAGGAGAACAGCCCGCGTCTGCGGCCTACGGTAATAATTCGATTTAATGCGAATTATCGCGAACTCGTAGTGTTCACCGCGCTGAATAAAGACGGCAGATAGGCGTTAGGGGAGGGAGCAGATTGGTGCCGCGAGTTGAGAGAGAACCACCACGACAAGCCATTAATGACGATATGATCGATATTAGCAAATATTTCCCACGGGACGGTGCCCACCGCGCACAGCACAGGCCCGCTTCGGTATTTCGCGATCGTATTTGCGATCGGCACCGGTTATCGGCAGCGAGACATTTATTCAAATGTAATATCTCGCCTCCGAACGAAGATTACCTGGCCGGGAAATGTGTCCCACAGGTACACCGCCCTTCTTCTTCCATCTTGCCATTTGTCCCGTCTTCATCTCGTTGTCACGCCAACGAGGGGCCCTTCGTCTATCCCCTGCCCATTCCTATACATGCGTATATATATAGGGACATTAATAAAAAGTTCTACGTTCGATATTTTTGTAAGAGCGCCATATAAGATAGATTGTGGATTAGATACATATATGTTGATATAAAACTATAGACATCAAAAATTTTTAATTTTTACTTTACTATACTACTTAACTTTTCGTGATCGGATCTCAAAACTGACGATGAGTTAAAACCGGGTCTGTGAGTCACCCACGTGAATTTAAGATCAAATATTTCCGCGAAAAAATCAAAATTTTTTCAAACTCTTCTTTATTTTTTAATCGAAAGTTTGAACACGTCTGCGTCGATAAAAAAAGAAAACAAATTTAAAAAATTTCTAGTTTCGAAGATATAAGCGTTGAAAAAAACTAATTTTTTCTAGAAACACCAATTTCTGAGTGAGTTTGGGAGATCCACGTCTGACAACTACAAAGGGTTAAGATTGACATTACAAAATCTCTTTACATATTGATTAACATAAAACTTACATATTCGTCACACAGGTATATGTTCTTAAAAATACAATACGTTTTGTTAAGCTAAAATGTCTTATTTGAAAAATGAAGATTAGATGTTGCAAAAGTGCTCGATGTAACGTTCAGCTTATAAAGATATACATTGTGATGGCTTAGAAAAGTAAGCTCTTCAATTGTTACTTTCTAGTATCCATTTTTTTCTGCTCACTTCTACGCACGTACGCAACATACGCACGCACGCTCGCTCATTCTTTGCGCAATCCCTTTCCAGTTAGTGTCCCACAGTAGTTGAGAAAGTTTTCAGCCTCTGTTCTCTTTCTTTCTCTCTCTCTCTCTTTCTCTTTCTCTTTTACGGCGCAAGCTGTTTCACGCAAGGCGCGAGCGCCTTTTTCCAATTTCTTAAAGAGCCGCGACAATTTATGTGAAGCCTGTTCATAAAGTACGGCAACCCTCCCTCATACCCCTCGACATCCTTGCGGCCCACAGCAAGCACAGAAGCAATCTCCCTCACCTCCCTTTCTTCAAGTCTCTCGACGGAGTTCTTAAAAAGTTACTTCGACTCGTGTTTCTCGATACTTATTAGCTTTTTTCGGCAACAGAGCCGACGACAAAAGGCGTGATCACTCGAATCATGCGAACACACGTGCACATGTAAGTCTAGAAAGAAACTTTGCTAATATATTAGTACCTTAAAAGTCACATATTTCTTTAACACACATGGATTTTTTTTCACAGACGTGAGAAGAAGAGAACAAATGGTATTAAATTTCACTTTGTGCTCTATTTCTAATGTATGTATTAAACAAAAGTGTGATATATATATTTCAAATATTATTTTTATGATCACAGCTGATACAATACACTTAATTATTTGTTGCTTATTTGATTTTTATTCAAGAATCAGGTGATTCATCCAATCTTGGAAACGATATCGTGATCGTATGTGGATACTTTAGGAAATTGATTAAAGGGGTTGCGAGAGAGAGAGAGAAGGTGGTAAGAGGGAGGCTAGCTAGTTTATTGCGCCTCCGCGACGTGGCAGCACCCGTGTCACGATGAAGTAGAATATGTTCTCTCGCGCGAGCCTTTCTTAAAACTCGCGTCTCAAATATGTATCGCGTGCCTGCTAACATCACGATCGCTCTTAAAATATCTACATCTGAAACACAGCAACATTCTAAACTTTATTGCATTAATGCATATTGCAGAATTCTACACAAATTCTAGGTCGTATAAATCAAGCGTTATTGCTGTCGAGAAAAATAATTTTATCTTGGATATGTATCAAGTAAGAGAAAAAAATATGCAGCGAAAGGTAATATTACAAACAATAATATAAATCTTATTTCTTAAATTATATGTCACATTTTTATCTCGCAAATTTGCAACTGTTCAATTGCTTGAGAATTTTCATCAATTACATCTTCTAAATTACGTTTCCCATCAATCGTATCGACTACAGAATGACGCATTGAAAATTTTCAACCACTTATATAATTCCGCGAAACGGAAGAGAATTTCTTTCGTACTCTTCGAAACAAACTTCTGGCGTCGAGACGACAGTCACTAAACGAAGTCACAAGGACGTACTATATTTGTGCATGTGTTATGTTTTTTTTCCGCCACTCTCGTTGAGACACCGTCATGAGATCAGAAAGGAGAGAGAGAGAGAGAGAAAGCTGCGTAAAAAGCTGGCAAGGAGGATCTCTGCTTTCTTCTTTTTCGATTAAAATTCAACGCCCGTCGGACAGCCCGTGTAATTGGCCGAGATCTCTTTAAGCGGGAAAATTACCCAGAAGGGGTTGTGGAGCATCGAAGGTTTAACAACCGACTGAATAAGGCGGCGGGAGGAGACTCGAAAGGGGTGAGAGCTCGGTCCAGCTTTCCGCCCACCGTCACCCTCGAGAGCAAAAATCCTACCAATAAATAAATTTAAATACATGAATATCTAACCTAACCTTCTACGACGCTATAACCGCCGTTATAGCGGCTGTGCGGTATTTCTAACGGATCCATTGTCGCAAATAAAGCGAATAGACCACATCTTCAAACTTATCCTTGATTCATTTTTCTTTCAATCAAGTTTTGTTCCGAAATAATTCCCGCGTACGCTCAATTAAAACAAACTAACGTAATCGTTTGATCAACTTTTGTTATAAAAATAAGAGATTTCAATAATGCAGTTACAAAGAGAATTATAATTGGAATAATACACAAAACACATTTTGTATCTTAATCACTTGGCAAACTATACTGTGTATTTTCTTCAAGTTTTTTTATTTCAGGATTGCGTATATTTAAATCCAATAATTAAAAGACAAAATCTATTCATGTAACATGCTCGCGACGTGTCTCGAAGCACCGTCGTCGGCATATCGATGCGTAAACGTAACTCGCTGCCGCGCGCGCGTGCAGATATTTCCGCAGCTAATTACCTCGCGCTTTTGTGCTCGCGCGGATGAAAGCGGTATAAAAAGGATAATAACTAAATCTTCGATCCTGCCGCGCGGCGCGCACGATATTTCCCTCATTCCTCGCCCGCGCAGCCACTGACGTCACAAGTTTCTCGGGGTGTTTCTATACCAACCCTGCACCCGATGACATAAAACCGTGTAATTAGCTATGTATGCCTCTTGTTCGCATTGGCCTGCCGGTGGCGTGGTGGTGCACTTTAGAGCGAGCACGGAGAGGGAGGAGAAAGAGAGAGAGAAACGCCCGCTATCAGAGAGAACGAGAGAGATAGTCGGGAGTAAAGAGGACGGGAAAGAGAGGGCAGAGACTGGTTCGGGGATGAGAACGGGGAGGGAAGGAACGAGGAGAGGGGTGCGGAGCGAAAAGAGGGGCGGTATGAAGTACCCGCTAATTAATACCCCTAATTGCACCGACCCCAGCCTACAGCTACCGCCAGGGCTGCACGTACACCGCGAATATTCGTTTTCAGCGTTCAGCGCGTGCGGCTCATCTTCAGATGGAAAGAACTATGGATCAGCAGCGTTTGTTCCCGCAGCTTGCGAGCACCGGGAGTTTAAACGGGTTGAAAAACCGCCTGGGAAGCTGGAATATTTTTTTAATTGTTTAGAACGCATTACTGGGGATTCGCGTGATGGAGAAGCATTAGTGCCGTAATGGGGGAGTCATTTGCCAGCATATATTTCTCTGAAAACTCAGCTTGTTCGATGTATTTATTTCTAAAAGTACATATGTATGTATATGTACGCGAAATATAGCAAACGTAGTTGGTGGTGTCTTACATTGTTCTCTCAAGCAAAAATAAACGCGTGCGGGAGCTCCCGCGTTTAAAGGCGAGGTCGTAAATCGCGTTGCCATATTTTCGCCGCTCCTCACTCGCACATAACCGAAAAAGGTGCGGCGCGCGCGCGACCCAAAGTTTGGTAGGCGCGTCGTATAAAGGGGCGAGAGGAAGCGGAAGCGAACTGGATGGCGGTTGTCATAGGATAAGGCGTAGGGACACCCGCCGCCGCCGGTAAGTCCTTTCCCATATCGACGGCAGCGTTAAGTTATAGCGCTATCCTGGCAACATGTCGCCGGGCTTGTTCGACAAACTTTTCAATGTCGACATATATTTTCTGCGCGCGCCCTTTTATGAGCTGTTGAGCCAGTCTTCCTAGTGGCTTAGCCGACAGTAAACCGATTCGACAATATCGATCTCTCTGTTTCTCTCTCCTTCCGTCTGCGTTTGTGTTTAAACACATTTTATCTAAGATTATAACAAATCTCTTTCTAAAAGGAGCGTAGGGAAAGAAAGGGTCTTTTTTCACAAAACTATAAAAACTAAGAAGCAAAAGAAGATGCTGATATGATCATTTTAATCAGCCTTTTTAGAACTGCGTGCACCGATAAAAAAAGAAAAACAAACTTGTTTATTAACGCAAAATAATTTTTTTCTTAACTATTATAATTTAACCGTTTGTGGTTAGATCTCAAAAATGACAAGTTAGTCAGATCGGGTTTGTGTGTGGCCTTTGCGACTTTAAGAGAAGAATATATCTTCGCAAAAAATCAATTTCTTTTTTTTTAATCGAAAGCTTGAACACTTCTTTTCGTCGATAAAAAAACAAATTGAAAAAATCTCTAGTAGTTTCGAAGGCATGAGAATTAAAAAAAAATTAATTTTTTCTAGAAACGCCGATGCTCAATTTCCGAGTGGGTTCGTAGTCAGACGTGGTTTGACCCATGTCTGACTACGAACGGTTACATGACACTTGTATTTGATGACAAAAACGAAAAGATTCTGTAATAAAAAAACAATATATCTTCGTAAAAGCAAAATATCAAAATAGCTTGTCTTATCAGATTAGAGGTGTGTCTTCTTTTTTTTTATTGATACTCTTTTCGGAGCTTTATTGTACGTTCGATACAACTTGTTTTCTCAAGTATTTTCTAAATTGTTTCTTTTTATATTTGTCTTCTCAATTTTAGTTCATGCGACACTCACTCGGAACGTAAGAATTCGCGACAAATGGTTAAACGCAAACATGCACGCGACATTCGTCGAACGGAATGAATCCGGGATGCGTGCGGGATTTTAGATTATGGAGCAAACGCTCTATGGAACGAACTGGTTAACGAGTGCGGTTAACCAGCTCGCCGGAACACGGTGGGTGTCGTCCTTGAATATATATGGCCGGCGCATTCACGGCGGCCCTGTTTGAACATGTGTTGCCACTTTCTACTAGTTTCGGGATCGTTTTCATCGCCGTTTCCTAGACAGAACGCGTCTCTGTGTCTCCTTGTCATTTGCGACGCCTCCGTACGATTGTTCAGAACGAAAGAGAAATCTGCACGCGCTTAACTGCGAAAGTTCGCAGTCTCACTAACGCGTTACACACCTGCGTGTTATCCAACGATTTTGGAAATTTGTCGATCGCCGCGCATCGCACGCAAGCTCTGATTTTTGGTCGACAATAACAATATTATTTTTTGTTGTCACGCAACGAATGATCACATAAACATGTCACTAACATTGATATCTCATAGTGCGAGTAAACAGAAGTAAAAGTTCGACGATTGCGATTCGGCGACGCATAATAAATGTGCGATGTTGTCGTGTATAAGTTCGTTCCTGTCGTACATCGAAATACCTGCGCTCTTTATGTCGCGCGTATCACAAGCGCGCAATTATAGCCGCGCGCGATGTCAGCCGCGTATGTGCTAATCACTCGGTGCGCGGCCGGTCACCGCTAATTAATTGCACGCGGCCGTCGCGAATCAATTCCATTGTCGCTCGATAAAGAAGCATTCACCGTGCGAATATGTAATTACCAATCGATCGGCGCATGCACGACAGCCGGCTTCGAGATTACCTTCGAGCTCGATTTTACGTGAAAGTGGATTCGATTCGGCGAGTTTCCGACATGGAAGCGAGCCAATGTAACTCCACGTTGTGTATATTATTAACATGTAATTGAATGGCGCGCGAACTTGGAGACGCGCATGTGAGTGCGCGCGTGCACGCGCATATACAAACGTACACTCGCGCGCACGACACACACACACACACACACACGTACACGCGCGCGCGCACATGCGAGCCCACGCTCGCGATCCATTGTGCGAAGTCGCGTGAGCGCCGCAAGTTAATTAAGAGCCTCTAATGAAGCAGCCGCGCTGCAAACGACGACGGCACAACGCGCTCTCGCGTCTCGATCGATTAATTAAAAATCTTACACGACATCGTGCGGCGAGGCGAGAGACGACGCGACGCCGCGCCACGCACCGCCGGGACGCGCCAGGAAAACGAGCGTATCTTTGAGATTTCATCACATCCGTTAAACGAAAAAGGAGAAACACACTTAGTAGTGTGTTGAGAAAACAATAAGTAACTGTTTTTCAGAAAAATAATAAGCAAATAAAATTTTTTTCAAATACTATAGGTAATAATACGCGATTAATGTTGTACTAATTTTTCTAATTTACTTGAACCCTTTGTAGTCAGACGTGGGTTTTTCCACTCAGAAATTGCGCGGCGTTTCTAGAAGAAATTAGTTTTTTTTTTTAAACGCTTATATCTTCGAAACTACTAGAAATTTTTTCAATTTGTTTTTTTTTTATCGACAAAGAAGTATTCAAACTTTCGATTAAAAAAACAAAAAGAAATGGAAAAACTATTGATTTTTCGCGCAAAGATATTCGATCTTAAAGTCGCGTGGGTCTCACCACAGACTCGGTCTGACTAACTCGTCGTCATTCTTGAGGTCCGACCACGAAGGGTTACAACACAATACACAGTTTTTTTTATTTCAATCGCAAATTGATCTGCACGTTTATATCGACTATTCGATTCGAGAAATGTGTTTCAAAGTTAAAAACAGAGTGACTTTTATCATGCTCTTAAATTTGTCTTTTTTTAA
This sequence comes from Pseudomyrmex gracilis, assembly GCF_002006095.1. Taxonomy (NCBI): domain Eukaryota; kingdom Metazoa; phylum Arthropoda; class Insecta; order Hymenoptera; family Formicidae; genus Pseudomyrmex; species Pseudomyrmex gracilis. The sequence continues at coordinate 113,935 of NW_018020750.1, forward strand.
TCACCTCTCTTCTGTGTGTTTCGAAGTACCAATTATATTATTGGCAATAATCGATAACGACGAGGGTTTACCTTGCTTAATTCTGAGCTTCCCTCCAATTCCACTCTCCGATTCCGGAATATTTTCTCTTCTTATCGCCGTTTCTTAATCGCGGTTCTAGCAGAGAGAAAGAAATAAAAGAGGGAGGAACGCGGTAGAAAAGTGATGTCTACACAAAAACGAAAGAAACCGAGACAATGAATTTGATTGAGACTAAGAGAGAGAGGTTTATTATATGCTCAATAAATAAACATATTTTCGCGGATAAAGTTACGAAGCAACTTAAACGGTATGACGTAATGTGGCAAATGTGTTTACGTTCTCTATATGTATATTATTACGTGTTATTTTTGCATATACGTCTATTATTCTTTTCCCCGTGAATTCTAACGCAAAATTCGCGATACATCAAAGGATACGCGAAACGTAATATATACCGCACGGTCGGTGCGATCGGGTGACTCGTCGCGTCATTTGGAAATTTGACGACGCGAGCAAACGAGGACAATTAAAATTTGAGCGCGTCGCTGGCGGCTACGGTGTTCGGTGATCGTTTAGGATATTGTAAACTGCTAGAACGCACAACGAGGAGAGGGAGAAGAGAAAAGATGAGAGAGGAGGGAAGCGGGACGGGAGGGTGCGGTGCGGCGGATGTGCTGTCGTCGGATGAAGTTAAGCCGAGCCAAATGAAGTAAATAATCTGAATACCGCTCGTGCTAATTAGTTATATAAAGGGCCTCCTCGCAAGCTCGTGGCTAGGGAAGCTTATGCCGTTAATTAACATACCGAGCAAGAGTGCCAGGCGTGGCACTAGAGAGCCGGAACTTCACCCCGTGACAGGGTGGCGGTGAGGAGGAAGCCCGAGAAACATTATCGGGACAACTTTGTCACCGCTTTCCGCCAAGATCAAGCAGCACAGCAGGCAAGAACCGAGGGGAATTTTGCATTTTGCGCCAGTGTTCTCTCTCTCTCTCTCTCGTCTTTTCCTCGAGGGGAATACGCCGCGAGTATCATTCGCGGGGAGAAAGAGCTCGGATCGCTACGAGCGTTCTTCCCATTCTAATTTCTGCATACCGTCATTGAGCTTGTGAAGCCTATGTTTCACACAAGAAGAAACGATAGAAAAACTTGGCGCGATTCAGTAAAAACTTTGAGTAAAACGATTCGATATCTTGAAAAATGAATGAAAAACTATCTAATGTTGCGTTTCTGTACGTTGTCGCATATTGCAGAAGCAATTGAATGTGTGTGTGTAATCGTAAATTTATTATTCAATTTCCGAATTGACCGCATAATTCGAGTGAGGCAAAAAATAACATAACAAGTCTTGAATTGCACAGCTCGGAATATTATACGTGTATCGATAAATAATATGAGAGATTAATAACAATAATTTGATATTAATTATTTGATACGCACACGTGGGGTATAGGTCGATAATAATTTTAAAACAAATTATGTGTTTTCAAATAAATATATATAAATGTTGCGTTATTTTAATAATCAATATTACTTATTACAATTACACCGGTGTGTAATGTTAGATCTAGCGAGGAATCTCGCGTATAATTCTCCGGCAATCCGTTGAATAATTCTAAAAGTCCCATAAAAACGTGCTACGATCTTCAAACTCGTTTTTCCGAGGCGGCGGTACACTATTCAGGATACATCTCGTAAAATGCGATTTATGCGATGTTCCAGACTGTGCAAGACGAGCGCGTGCGTATCTTTTTTCTTTTTCGTCGCGGACAATTCGCAATGGCACCTAGGAGTAGTATTTATGAATTTTTTAACGTTTCGCGTTATACGCGACAGAACGAGCTACAACCAGACGGTGTTTTCCCTTTTACTCCTCGCGCCCATCTGCACAAATCTGCTTAAAGCAGCTTCGACCGCCCTTTATCCGAAATGTAAGGTTGTAAATTTCGACTTTTTGCTTGTTTGGACAACGGATTTTTTTCTGGCTGTGCGTGACGTTGCTGTCGCACCAGAGAAATAAATGGCGTTTTTTTTTTTACCGCCGTCGGCTCTTAAATTATTTCATCCGCGGTTTCAGATTATGACTATTATTATCGCAACGATATCTGACAATAGCGAGTGGTTCAAATGGTCGCGATGACCTCGTTCCTCTATTCTGGAAAGTGGGAGATGCGCGAAACCAATGAGATCTTAACTCGCGGTCGTGCCATAAACGTCAGCCGCAAAAGTAACAGAACTGGCGTTTCTCTCACGGGGGTTGTTGGCTAACGATGAGACAAACCGGATGGCCGGAGAGAGGATCAGGATAGTAACCGTCATGCGCGTGCCAGAAAGATGTACGACCGAGGCGCAGATGATGCCTTCGGTCAGAAATAGTGGCTGTCGCATCACGGAAGTGCGCATTCGAGGAATGAATTCAACCTCTTTTTTTACATCAATAAAAATAAAACAATTCTCCACGCGAGAAGAAAGAACACCAGTGTGACAATTGCGCAGAGTAAAACGAGCGATTGATAAATACCCGAAACGACGTGCATAGATAGCGACACGGTAGCATCACATTGACATTATTTCTACTGGCTAGTTTCATTCTTCAGAAGATTTAGTTTCGAATTGTTGCTTCATCCGCCTTATTTATCAGATATGGCGCTCCGTGCGCGATTTTTATTTATTTCCAAAAGAATGGTGAAATCAACAAATTTCCGAGCAACAATGAGTCATCGACGCCGTAAATGGGTGTACGAGACAAAGTTTGACATTTGTACCTTTGAAAACTAAAACTTCGTCAGTGACAATAGCAATGTGATGCGCTGTCGCGTTGTTTCGGATACTTGTCAATCGCTCCACGTATTATTCGCACGGCGAGTTACCTTTCTTTTGTGTCAAGAAACGGCTTTGCAAAATTTCAGCGGATATCTCGTTTGAATTTTGTCCATATATTAATGTCTGTCTGTTGAAACGCGCTAAATAAAAGCTTAAATACGCTAATCAGAGCTTTAACGGACATTAACTGTCTCGAGGGAGGATCGATCGAATCAGCAGAGTTGAATGAAACCCATAAACGCAATTTTTTTTATTCAGCGACGTCCGTTAGCGCTAACGATTGTTAAATCACTTCTACTTTTAACGAACCATTAAAAATTGGCGGATCGTCAATTTCGCATTCGTTAACGAGAATTTCGGAAAGGTCGGTGAAATAGCCATTAGTAACGGAAGTCCATAGCCTCAGGGGAATTACAAAAAAAAGCGTTATAAAACCAATCAATCTTTTTTATACGCGTATGTACATATATAGTTACAATACTTAATTCTGTTACATTCATATGCACATGAACGTAACAATATAATACACCCATCTAATCTGTTTAGGAAGTAATAGTTCTTTGACAGATAATTGTGATACCATCTGAAATTAACCACTGTCGAAACAAGTTTGCGAATTCTTCCTTAACCGGAGTCGGACAGCAGAAGATCCAACACTCAAGAAGAACCACGAGAATCATTCCTGATCTATTGCACAATTTTTTATGTTTCCTCAAAAAATGCATTTTTTTATTAGTCTGTTAATACTGTTAAAAATTTTAACTCTTCAGTGCCAGACATAAAAAATGATCCATGAGTTGTCCAGACCGGATCTGTGAGATCCACACGAAGTTAAGTTCGAATATCTCCGCAAAAAATCAATATTTTTTCAATTTCTTCTTTTTTTTTTTTTTGAATCAAAAGGTTGAACGATTCTGCGTCGATTAAAAGAAATAGATTGAAAAAATCTCCAGTAGTTTTGAAGATATAATAGTTTAAAGAAAATCCTGATAATTTTTTTTCAAAAAAAAGGTTTTTTGTTTAAAAATTCATAACTTTTTGTGTAATTAAGATTTTTACAAAATTCGAACGCAGGTTTGTACGAATTCGTTTGTATTGTTAGGAAACAAAAGTCTTCTAAAAATTGTAAAATTAAAAACATTTTCACAATGAGTTTTTTTGGATGTTATTTGAAGAATGCATTTTTCTAGCGCCCAACTTTGACACGCAATATTTTAGCAATAAATCAATATTTAGACATATTCTTTTTCTTAAATAAAAAAGTTAAACGATTATGCGTCGATCAAAAAATCAAATTGAAAAAATCTCTAGTAGTTTCCAAGAAACGTTTGAAATGTTTCTGCGCGCCATGACTTAATAAATCGCTATAAATGTACATATATTTTGATAAAATTATGAAAAAAACAACAATTTTTTCATAAAAGTGCACAAACTGAAAAAAAAATTTACTTACTTTTCGAAATGCCAATGTCTTGTTTAGACTTGGGTCTCTCAGATTCTTTTCGCACTTCAAAATTCAAACTTTGCAAAGCTATTACATAAAGGACGCTGTCAACGACTTCTATCATTGTCTAAGGTCCTAAAGTTTTTTTTTCATGGCCTTCAGATATCGCGCTAAATACCTAGTAGAGACACCGGTTAAAAACTTTCGAGTGGATCTCGTAGACCCACATTTGACACTGAAGGGTTAACTACTATTTTGTAATCGTTTTTCAAATAATTTCTACGAACAAGACCAAATTTATGTATAAAAATAAATTTATTATCATTTTTATTTATTATTCATTTCATCAATGTGAGAGACCAAGAGCAATGTTTATTTCAATTCTAATATAAAATAATATGGGTCAAAACTGACCCAGCTTTGCCAGAGGAGCTGTTAAATGTTCAAACGCTTTACATAAATTAATTAGTTGGTTGTTTCACTATATTCTCTCTCTCTCTCTCTCTCTCTCTCTCTCTCTCTCTCTCTCTCCAAATCACACTTAAATATGAGAACAAAAAAACGCATCGATAACATCAAAAGATAAGAAACTAGTAATTGATGTTAGTTGAGTCACAACGGATTTTGTTTATGAAATTGCAAAGAGTTAATTTCTTCGCGCAGTAGTGCAAGTCAACGTCGGGCACGGCCGAGTATAACAGTGTAGTTCGCGAACCGCGCTCCTTCTCCCGCTTTCTCCGCGCGCGTGAGAGGCCGAGCGTTCCAGCCTCCTCAGTAATCCTGAGTTATGGAGGATTATATCATCAATTTCACCGACCAGGATCAGGTGCAACAAGCACCATCGGCAGCCAGGATATATCCGCGTATCTACACGAGACCTACACCCCCACCCGTTTTATCCTCTTCCCTCATTCATCGAACACGTTAACCACTACACGTCGCTCGCTCTACCCGATCTTCCATCCTGCTCTTGTATCATACTTCATACCGTAACCGAACGTAAAATGACTTAATGCGGAAAGTAGCGTCCGACGCGTCCGTCACGCGAATTCGCACAGGTCGCAATTTGAATCGCGTGTTCACATTTGAACATGCTATAGCAATAATTTAGCATGAGCGTAGCGATTATCGATATTTGCAGCTGATAAAAGATGATATAATGTTTGAACTGATAACATAAATGTGGTTAATAAAGCACAACAAAGCAATGGGTACTGATTATTAAAGCTCGACTCCGAGTAGTGCTAATGTAACGCTCACAGACGCATGTTACTAATCCGAATTGGGTGCGGTAATTTGTGAAGAAAAATTAAATAAAACAATTAAAAAACCTGTATAAATAAAAAAAAAATTCGAAATTTAAAGGTTAAAAATAATCAAGTGAGTATCATGTCAGACTTTTTTACAATGCTAACGCGGTAATATTTGCGAATCTTTATTAATTTTTTGTTAGCCAACATGATATAAAAATGGAAAAATCCGATAGAGGGAATTATAACGGAGCGAAAGGTGGGACAAACAAAACGTCCGTCGCAACGTTTCTACGTAAATATCTCGAGGGGTCAGGCAGGACTGTCGATACTGAAAATATAAATCCGCTAATATATCGAGAGATTAGCGTTCGGACATGCAACTCGACAGTCCGCCGTGGATCAGGCTCGAAAGCCAATACCACTCTACCTCATCGCTCTATTACGCAACTAGCTCTTGTCTTTCTCTTTTGTTACCAAACTCTCTCTCTCTCTCTCTCCTTTTCCCTTTTTCTTTCAATTTTTCTCAATAAATAAATAATTATTACTAAATATAATTTGCAAAATCGAGAGAAGGAATAGTCAGAGAGAGAGAGAGAGAAAGAGAGAGAGAGAGAGAGAGAGAGAGAGAAAGAGAGAAAGAGAGAGAAATGTATCAATTATTTTTATTATATGTATTATTGTAATATTATATATTATGTATCAATTATTTTTATTATTATTTATTTAATTATTACTATGTATAATTACATATATGTATTATATACTTTCTTCAATATATATATTCATCTTTCAAATTTGTATATTTTATTTAAGCAAAATAATAGAATTTTAATAGTTATAAAGTAACCCCTTTTCTCATTCGTTAATAAAGTCCTTCGCATTTATTGTAAACTGTTAATTGTTTTTACGTATGTTATTATTTTTGATATTTACTAATTTGTGAAATATAACGCGACTCCCCTTCGCGCATGCACTACGTGATCAACGGACTCGACGCACTCGAGCTGGTTTGGAAAGCACCTAGGATGGTGTGACTGGTTAAGGGGTTCATTTTTTCTCGTAACAATAATTTGTCGTTATCAAATAACGACGCGCGCAGTATGTTCGGCTCCGGGCAAGTCGGGGCTTTGCTAGCGGCTGCCGATAAATAAAAAAAAATGCCGCCGAAATAAAATTTTACTGCCGAATAATATCCGTGCGAGAGTTTGTCGCTATTCAATTCCCGAACCGTTTCGTAACGTTGCCTATATCCTGCAATGCTACAAGAGAGAGAAGAAAGAGTCACCTATTCCACTTTTCGCGCCATTTTATCGCGTGAATACGCGAACTTTTATTGTCGCTGCGACTCTTTGTCTTTTTTCTTATGAGTTATTGTTTTGACTGGTTTTATATGTTTCAATTGTTTTTGACTCTTATGAGTAATAATTATTATCATTAATACTTGTTTACTTTATTTGGAACCTTGGATAAATATAGCGTAGAATCTCGATCACCCAAATCGTATCTCTTTAAATTTCTTTGCAATTGTTGAATATAAGCAATATGTAATGATCAATAGATAAGTAAATGAACAATTAGAAATTTAGATAAAATTTAACAAATTATATTTGTTAAATTTTATCTAAAATTTAGTGTGCTATAATATGTAAAAATATATGTAAAAAAACAGTATTATTGATAATAGTTCTGAAAAGAGAGTGAGAGAGAGATATATATATATATATAATATGAATATAATAATTAAAAACACTGTATTTTCTATTCTATTTTATGTGCTCATATTTTTATAAAAGTAAGTTATTGCAGAGTTTATACAATGAATGTTTCATTGTATGAGCATTTTAAAATAATTTAAAATAATTTAAAATAATTAAATCATTAGCCTAAAAGATCAAGCTACAATTCTCGATAATAATTTGTATATAAATTAGTTTCACACAAAAAATATAAATATAAATATATCAAATTGTTAAGTACGATTTCGGCAACTCTTTCCTACACTTAATTTAAGAATTTTCTTTTTTTGTGGTATCTCTGTCTCTCTCTCTCTCTCTCTCTCTCTCTCTCTCTCTCTCTTTCTCTCTCTTTCTCTTTCCTTCTAATTTAACTGCACGCGTTGGTTACGTTTATTTCTCAAAGTTCGGCCATCCTAACTTGGATGCTGCGTCTTCATAGATATTGTGGCGAATCAAGCGACATTGCATGGAGCGGCGGTGCCGAGAATAATGTTAATGAAATACAGATATCATCTTCACACAGGGAGTATTTGCCCGGCAATGGCGAACTATTGTCGTCGCGCATTCGAGCCTTCCATGGTCTCGCGCATCGACTCCGCTAAACGCGTGTTATTTGCCGGTATAATTTTAAGAAGTCGTTTTCTTTTACCGACAAACGATGTGATAGAGAGAGAGAGAGAGAGAGAGAGAGAGAAAGAGAGAGAGAGAAGAGAAGAGAGAGAGAGAGAAGAGAGAGAGAGAGAGAGAGAGAGAGAGAGAGATGGAAAATAAACTTCGGGAAAACAGAGACGGAAATAGAAGACGAAAATTGCGCGTGTGCGATACGACAACAAAGTCAATAGTTTCGCCGATGCCGATTTACACCGGGGAGTGTCTGCTAAATAACGTGTAAACCACCGACTTCGCGCGGGACTCGATACTGGAAGGTTATGAACCTTTCGCGTTTACGCGCGATAAGGAACGCGCGCGACATTTGCAAACTATGAAAATCGCGCCGCCGTGGAGAAACAGCATTTAATGGCGCGTAAACGAGAAAAGAAAGTGTTCGCGGTAATAATGCGATAGATTCTGACAGTAGCGGCAAAAGTGAGGAGTAGAATCATATCACGCTGATGATTGTCATTTGACAATCGCCAGCAGAGATGTGCAAAATTTCAAATAATAAAGCTCGCTTGTACATTAATTAGGAATTTTAAATTTCCAAATTATTAACAGTGATAAAAAAATATTAACAGTGAATTATATAATTCAATTATTTTACAAGACAAAAAGATGAAAGTAGCGATATTTCGCTCAGTATTTTTACTACGTGGTAAAGATGCTTATTGTGAGATGATCGCCTAATACGAAATAGCGAGCTATTTCATATAAACGTCTATACACTCATAACTGCGTATTTTTAACACATCACTTACACAAAAACATCAAACCTTTTTTTGTTAGTGTCGCTCACTGCCGAAGGCGACGTGATGTCTGCGAGGGAGTTGTCGCGCACGCGTGGAGAAAAAAAATAATCATTGTAACTTTAAAATATGTATTTAACACTTTTATATGTCATAAACTTTACTGTCTTTTCAATTCACTCAAATGTACACATGCAGGAACTGTCAAGTTCTTTATTTGATGTATTAGTAAGTTTTTAGTAATCATACTTTCAGATAGAGGTAAAGAAGAAACAATCGTGGTATCACAGTCAATTAGAGGCTGTTAAGGCAGTAAGAAGCAAAGAAATGGAATATTCAAAAGCATCTAAACAATTCAATGTTCCAAAGCGTACTATTAAGCGATATGTTGAGAATTGACAATAGTTCTGTCGTTTTGCTAACAGATTCTTATAGAAAAAAAACCTCTTGTGTTTCATATTAGGAACTCTTTTTTTGAATCAGTAAAATCGGCATTTTTGATAAAAAAAAAAAAAAACAAACAAAGTATAGCTATTATCGATTGCTAAATTTTGGCGATAAAACTCGAATATGTTTCTCATAAGTTTGACATAAAACCAAGAGTTAAGATTACATATTTAATAAATTATTTAATAAGTCCTTAAAAAAAGATGTCTCATAATAGACATCTTTACATCTCGTTCTTCGAACATTTAAACACTTTATATTTTTCAATAAATTTTATCGATTTTAGATTAATGCTTATGCAATGCTTGTGTGTGATCTTTTAACTAATATATTACACCAAAACCTCATCAATAACAGACACCGAATAATAGTATCATTTACATAGTAACACTCTGCAAAGAGAAAAGAGTTCTCTTAATTTTCTTGCAAAAGAATTCTTGATCCGACAGTCGCATAACTTATTAATGCAAAATTAGCATTCCGAGCTCCCGCTCGGATAATGAACACGAAATTGTGCAGCATCAACCCCTGGCGTTGAGGGAGTGGTTCTTCTCTCATCGGGAGCGCACTGACTCACTGACTGATTTTTTCAAAAGCAGTCTAATTAAGGGGTGCCTGACACAAAACGTTAATTAATGCACTCGAAAACCAAGTGCCATTAAAGGAAGAAAGCGGAATGGGGAAGTAGCGGCAAAGGGGGCGGTTCGAAGACCCCTACTTTCCTCCTCGAGCGAGAGAGGAATTACGGACGCGGTTGTTGTTCGTAAAGCACGAGTGTCGCAACATTCGTAGCGTTCCGAAAGAAGAACGTCGATGTTTTCAAGATTCCCAACAACAAGTACGTGCGTAAAAGATAAGAGACAAAGATAAAGATTTATACGAGGTGTTCCATGGATTTTATGTCTGACAAAAAAAGAAACTGCGCTTCTAACTTGATTATTGACTAATTAATGACTCCGTTATATACATAAAGAAATGTCGAATTAAAAAAACGTCAAAAATAAAAACGCGCACGATGGGAATGATTTTTCGAAATATCGAAACGAGTTTGATTAAAAAATTCGTCAAAAACAAAACATCGCATTCAAGTGCGCGATTTTGCGGAGCACCCAGTGAATAAGAGACGAGTAAAAGAGAAAAGAGGAAGAGGGGAGGAAAAGGGCTTAAAAGTTGAAGCGAAAGCGTTGGTAGACGCAGCCTGCTCAGGGCGGACGAAAGCAACCGGCAGAGGCAATTCCTAACGGGTGGAAAGATATGCAAATGCGCGCGAGGGAGAGCGCGGGTAATGTCTGCCTACCTGAGCGCCGTGCCTGAGCGCAATAATCATTAAAAACTAAAACGCGTGTTCCTATCCCTTCGCCCGCGCAGGAGCGAGAAGAGAGGAGAGAGAGAGAGAGAGAGAGAGAGAGAGAGAGAGAAAGAGGGAGAGGGAGAGAGAATCGACAGAGGGGGACCAAACTTGGGTCTTGAGCTTAGGAAGTTGGAGCTCTCCGAGGAAAGCTCCCGAGTGCAGGAGCTTCGCGCTAATTTCGCAGTCGTGCGGCGAAGGTAGTGCGCCATATCGGAATAGGGTGCCCCTGGGAGTGTCGTAGACATGTACGTACCCGATAAGAGCCGAGAGATCGGTTATGAATGTGCGTCGTTAGGCGGTTTCTTCTCAACATTGTGTGTGAATATGTAATATAATGCTTTTGATGAGCACAGGAAAAAAACTGTCCAATCCTCTACGAAATTTTGTCTTGAAGTGATTTCGAAAAATAAATTAGTAAGTGATGTTATGTCCGTAACAAGTCTATTTTTATTTTGTTAGGTTTTATTAAAACTCGTGTATAATATTATATATACATAAAAGAGTAATTACATACATAAAACATATATATTTTATTTTAAAAATCACTATATATATATAACCACAATATTCTTCGTTAAATCACAATATATATTTGACTTTTTTGCATAATGTTGATACATGTGTGCGTATATAAATCAAAGTTGTCCCGCGCTATTCGCAATTGCGTTCTCTAGAATAGACGGATGGAATAAAGCTGAGTTAGCTCAAAGCCGGAATTAATAGAGCGGGAAACAGGAGTGCGCGATCTTCTGGCATTGCGGAAGAACCATTAGCTCGATTAAATGATTAAGCGCCACTGTTAGTAATCTGGCACTAATTAGATCGACGTGAAGAACGGATGATAGCTATGAAAACAAACTAGTAAAACAATAATTACTCGCAAAACAATACAACTTTACACAAAATTTACATATTAAAAAAATGATACTACATATACATCATTTAAAAGTTTACTTTTGGGGTTTAAAAATTCTAGTGTACATTGATAATAAAAAAAAGATTAAAAATCCGAACTTGCGCAAGCGAACCAGCCGGGAGTTCTAGAATTGAGACACACAGGGAACACATTGGAAACCGGGCATTAAAGCGGCCAGCTCCCGGAAAACTTCATTTAAGAGTCCTTGTTTATAAACTGAAACAGGACGCGGCAGAATATAATTTCGCTTCTAATTACTCTGAGAGAGAGAGAGAGTTTGCTTCTTTCACGAAAACCCGGTTTGTTCCGTCCCGCCCGCAGTTCGGCCGACCGGCAAAAGTTTCGTCCAGTCGAAGAGGCTGGCGATAATGGCGAGATTCGATCGCGCGCTGGTTCAGATCGGACTACTGCAGTGCGACCGGCGCCATAAGTAAAAACCTAATAAATAGCCGGAAGAAAGAGACGGAGACGGGAACGCGCGGAGAGAGGACGAACTCGCGAGCGAGAGAGAGGCGGATCGCGAGCTGAGAACGAAACGGAAAGGGGTAGCGTCGGGAGAAGGGTCGCTGATAATTAAGACCGTTAAAGAGAAAACGAGCGAGCGAGAGGCAGAGCGGCCGCCTTCTCGGTCGGCACGGGTACATCCTTGCATCCTCGAGATAGCTAATTAATTTAATTACCGCCTTCGCCAGATTCACCCCGCGTCCTGAGTTCGCCGTTTTCCGGTCGGCAAGAACGATTCGCGTTCACGGCTGCGGGATATAACAGTTTGCCCGAAACTCGCGCGCATGGTCTACCGTGCCATACATACGGATTCGCAAAAGTGAGACACATGATACGATTGCGTCGCTAATAATTTGTAAACAATATTTTCGACTTTTGTCTTTTAAGAGCTTTTAAGGGTATCCTAAAGTGAGTCTGTCTTATCGATAAAACTTTTTTGCGTACACACTACTCTTGTTTTGGCTGTATGAATTGATAAATCCTTTTCTAAAATTAAACTACATACAATAAGGGATCCGGAAAGTCCGAATTTATATAACAAAATTTTTAAACACTTTTTTTCCATTTTGTTATATAAATTTGGACCTCCCGGATCTCTTATCGTATGTAGAAAAAGATTTATCAATTTATATAGCCAAAAAAAGATTAGTGTGCACCAAAAATTCAGTTTTATCGATAAAACAAACCTACTTTAGGATCTCTTAACAATTAATTTATCAACAAAAATCAATATCCCTTAAAATCTTCATTACAATGTTACGTGTTAAAACGTTAGTTTTATTGTTTAATTTCAACATCGTGTCATAATTTTTTTTTCAAAAATTATAAAAATTTATTAGAGAATCTCTCTCGCTATATTTACAAAATATTTTTAATTAAGTGCATGGTTTTTCACACATGTTCGAAAAAACTGCAATCTGTTTTGAAACGCACGAAAAAACGTGTTCTCCTACTAAACTCGATTTTGTTTTTTGTTGTGTAACTATGACACAGTGATAAAGTAAAAAATGCAACCAAAGTATCCGGGGCGAGCAATTGGTGTTTCGAGTGAACGCTCATAGCGCGTACGGGGGTCGTATAAACGAGCCGTAACGGCTTGGTAGGACCGACCCGTTAAATTTAATGTTTATCGACGATAGCGAGCATAAAATTTAATTAATCTAAAACTGATTATGAGCAGAGTTGGATGGTGGCAGAACGCTGATTCCATCGGTGGCGATCGGCCCATAAGCCCCGCGGATGGCTAACCATAACCCTTCAAGTCCATTTTGCTTCACTCGGCGGACCTGACACAGCAACCGGTAACGACTTGATCGGCTCGCTACCGGGAGGCCTACATATATGGGCCGAGTTAATCGATGCGATCTGCTTCGTGAAGAACCAAGTTCTGTTCAATTCTCGTGCAGATATAATGCGTACGTATTTAATGCGAGCATAATACACATTTAGAAATGAAAAACTTTTTATTGTGCGTTCATAAAAATTAGGTTAGGTTTCACGTTTCGTTAATCAGAAAAGTGCGAATGGCTTGCGGGACGCGATGATAGATGAAATCAAGTCGCCATCGTCTCGCCTCTTACTAATTCCGGAGACCTACCAGCCATAATGTGTCCCTTACCCAACGTGCTCCCCGGGGTGACATGAAAGCGTTCCCTTTAACGACGACAAATCGAGCCACAAGATAGGCGATAATCTTACCGCGATTACGCTAAGGAGACCGAATAATTACGTGCGGGCAATTCGATTTCAGACTCCGTTCCATTGGTTGCAATAAATATCCCTCCGGATTCCGCCTCTTTCGTCGTCGCGCGATCTGTATAAAACAATCGCAAGATAGCAGTAACATATAATACAACAGGATGTCGCGTTTCGATCAATCGATACACTGAGACGTAACGAGGATTGTGGTCAACACGCGCTTTAGATGTTCCAAACAAAAATGTTGGATATTTAGAAAAAAACGTTCGCATTATCGAAACCTACGTGGAATTTTTGATATAAAAAATAAACCAGATATTACACAGATAACAAACAATTGTTATTTTTGTTTTTTTTTTTTTTTATATAGTTCACCTATTCTTCCGAACTGACAATGCGAACAGCATTTCTCTTGCCGCCACAGATGCGAAAAACTTGGCGAAAGCGGCGGCACGTAGCGAACGTTAAAATTAACGACGCAGTAACAAAGTACTGCAAAACTCGAGCCACGTGCACGTGCTATATATACGTAGTTTCACCTGGACTAGACCAGGTTCCAAGTTCGACGTAAAGAACGGACGTTACTGCCGCGCTGCTTCGCGGTAATCAAAATCAAATGTTTCAAAGCAGTCGGGGAAAAGTCGCGAGCGAAAAATCCACGCAAGCGAAAAGGACTCGAGTGAATAGACACGACCCGAATCACGGTGCTTCGGATCTGACGGGCTCGTAAGCCGTTTGCTCTTATCGCCCATCGTCAGTTAAGAGCCCTTGGGCGCACACCAGAGGGATACGCACGCCTCGAAGAAGGCAAAGAAAACGAGGTATTCTAAGACCGTTAATGGCATGAACTGCAAGAAACAGCGAAACGTGCGTTCGAATGCGAGGCGATCGTAGCTCAATAACCGGAGAACGTTTCAGAGAGACGATATTTTAGTAGCGAGATAACGAACTCTTATATATTTCTCACTACAGATTACTGTATATTATTTATAAGTAATTAATAAAATTAACCACTGCTGCTAATTTGCAAAATTACGACGTGCACTTCGTAAACAATGTGTTTGCAATATATGTGGGCGTGGATGTGTGTGTGTGTGCGCGCGCGTGTGTGTGTAACACAGTAACAATAAGAAAACGGAGAAATAAAAACACCCACAAAACAAATCGATATAATTTGTCGGTCGAAGAGGTGGCGATGAGAAAGAGCGGGAAAACGCGAGAAAAATCTCGAAGCAGGTGACAGTGAAAAAGTTGGAGAGCGACCATTTGGATCGTAATACGCGGTAATGCCGGTACTTAGCGGAGTATAAATAAGCGTTAAATCCGTGCTTAGGAGCCTTAATCTGTATTTTTTTCCCGAGATGTCTGCCGGAATATATTATCACCCCGAGGGACCTTATCGCGGATGGCGATAATGGCGCTAACGCGCATATATATGCGTGCTTGAGTATATAGCGGCGGGGACTTCTTAAAGGAGTAGACAAGAAAGCGAGGAGTACTCCTCTTGTGGGAAATTTCCGTTTTCCGGCGCATCCGTTCTATCAAGTCCGATATAAGAGCTTTCGTAAACAGTATTAATGTCTCTCGCCAGAGCGTGCCGAGTATTATTCTTATTTTCCAATAGAGACTCTTATATTTTTTCCCCCCCGAAAAAAGTGTAAGTAACAATACTAGTAATTCTGACAAATTAAATTTTATACGTAGTTTTTTCTTTTCTCACATTTTTTACAACATTTACAATTTTGTGTAAGTCTTGCAAAACACACACACAATATATATATATATATAAGAATTATATATAAGAATTAAAAAATTAAATTTGAGAAACACCTACATTTCATAATTTTATAATTGTACTTACACCAGGAAGACGTTCCTTCGGTTAAAGGCAACTTAAATAAATCGTAATTGTGTAATTGTATATTGCAGATCTTGATAAAAATTGCGCGCAGACATGATATTGCGAAATTCGCCGTGGTTACGACTTCATCATTGTCGACAAAATGCATTATACGCATACATTTAAGTTCGGGACCATTGTTGCGAGTAAAGATTCGTCGGTCGGAAGGAGCAACGTCGGTTGCTAACGACCGTCGCTAGACCGGGGTTGTTAACTGCTGCTGGGTTCGGTTATCCTGGGTAGATGTGGTGGCTTTTCCACGCGCACGAAGAAGAGGAAGGGAACTGGCGAGGATTCCACGGTAGTGGGTGAGAGGGTGGAAAAGAGCCACCGCGTCGGAGACTGCGAAGAGGGAATGGCTAAGCTATTCGGAACAATGTCTTGTTAGGTGGTTTGCTTTGAGGTAATCGCCGGGAAGACCCCGGCAGTCGTTAGACTTTCCCTCGCGGACCTGTTTGTTTCGCGGATAATTGCCCACCGATACTCGACTCTACTCCCTCGTAAAATCCGTGAACGGTCTTCCCGGTCTCAGGATTGCGATAGGAGAAACAGCAACGGATAGACGGATGTGGATGAGCGCGCGAGGGAAAACGAAGAACGCGAACTATCGCTTACTTACGGACAATAAAAATCCATAGCGCGAACAAGGGAAAATGATTTTTGCGTCGCGATTGTAAAAACATAAACTTTATGTATTATTTTCGTATTATTGAACGCGTTTGCGAGAAGAATATTCAAACTTGGTATTTGCGTAAAAAGACAACAAAAAACTGAAGAAAACTTTAATAAATAGATCTTATTTTTTTTTGGTCATAAACACAGCTAGCAAAGAATCAAAAGCAAAAAGCTTTTACATTAGTTCGAGAGCCAAAAAAAAAACTACGTATTTATACGTTACCGAATGTATAATGTCAGCTCAATCTTGAAGATCGTTCTCGAGAAACTTTCGTCGAGAGCCCATTACGAGGCTGCATAAATATTCGACTGCCAGACTTCGGTGCTTAAGTGGCGAGACAGTTAGCACCGTCGAGACTATTAATACGCATCGCTAGATCGTTAGTCCGTATTCCCGAAGGTAATATTCTTAGTTTGTCTCGGCGAGACTCACATCCTCCTCGCACGCGAGATCCTCCGCAGCAGCCACCGAACGGTTATTCTCGCTCCGCTAAAGCTTCTACTTCGCGAATAGTAATTGGTAATGCGATAAACGAGAGACTTCGAGCTTTTGGAAGTTAGTCTTAACGTTTCTGCTTATATTCGACCGACACGATTATCTTATTCCGAGGTGTAAACGAACGATAAAATTAATTTTCTCAACTAAACTCCGTCGTTTTCCCCGTTCGTGCTATTTCTGTGCTTCGTTTATCACATTCGAATTGAAACCACCAACATGCGTTTTTGTAATTTTATAAAAACACTTTGACTTCAATCAAACATATTTCGATTTGCTCTTTGATATGCGTAGGTATCTATTAAAAATGAAAAGTTAATAAAATAAAATCTAAATATGCGAGAGTCGATATAGTCGATATAGAGAATTGATGTAAATTGATATCGCGTGTGCAAAAGAGGATTAAATAGAACCGAAGAGAATTATTTTTAATTATAAATTATATTTTATCTCGTCAATTATTTACTTAATTTTTAAATATCACATTTATCTGTATTTGTTACATACTTGAAGAATTATTTTACGCTTGTTTATATAAAACAGAAATTGTTTGTGCTGAATTTTTCATAAAGTTCGAAATTTTCAATTTTAATTTTTACTCAAATGGGGGAGGGATCTATTTCTAAAATAATTTTATTACACATACAAAGGTCACAGACACAAGACTATATGTCGCGACTAATGTAATATGACGAAAATGTTTGACAATTGTAATATGCATTTATAGGCTTACGATCGACGCTCGTGTAATTATAATTTTCTACAAACGCGCGCGCTCGCGGAAATCCGGCAAACGGAATATTACAAGCAGCGAGCTTGTAGCTCGGACTTCATCACTGATTTATGTAACCGCGGTATAACGATGCTATTATATCGAACATAGAAACGCATCGTTGCTGCATTGATTATCAGGAAATAGTATGCAACGATTTAATATGTACACCGTTCAATCAGTCTCTCTCTCTCTCTCTCGCGCGCGCGCGCGCGCGCGGGCAGCAATTATTTCCACATTATTCTACATCGTATATCCCGTTGTGTTCTAAGTTCGCATATATATGCCGAACGATGTGCCGGACGAACCGATGGATTAACTATAGCGCGGCTCAACCATGATCGACATAAACATATATAATAAACACGTTTATTAACCCTTTGATGTATTATCAATTTTCATCTTGCGCGATAGTTCCGCGCAATATAATTTAGGCTAATTATCAAATGTTCACATTAGTCTCAAAATCTCAATAATAAGCTGATATATTGATAATAAAATGGACGCGATATTTGAAAACTAACATATCTGTTCGGCTAATCGATCGTTCGAAATGGTTGTATATAGATTTCTTTGCGTTATTTTCGCCAGAATGGGTATCGTTCAAAACAAGCGAATTGAATCGCGTCGAAAGTTATCGTTGTAGCGTGTGGCGATCGATCACCGCGCGCGATGTGCTCCCGAAATAAAATCTTGTCCGCGATCTACATCTACGAAGCGACGTAAATGAAATTAGGGCGCGAGAAACTTCGTAAATAATTTGGCAGCGTAAGTCAATTTAGTATTTATGAGAGAGAAAAAAAGATAACGATATAGAATAAAAAGAGGGAGTAGAGACGCACGCGGTTAAATCCAGATCCGGAGAACCGATGCGGTGGATAAGGGAGCGCGAGAGAGAAGGAGGACGACGACGGACGGCCATTAATAAAGCGCGAATCCAACGGTCATGCGCCAATCAGCGACCGTGACAGTAGCCACGACGTAACAAGTATTTCCCATCAGCGCATTCCGCATGCAAGGATTCCAAATCGCGAAACAAGCTCTTCTCCGTTTGATTATAGCGGCAATGCCCGCAGTTCGCCCTTTTTTCGGTCTCGTCTCGGCAGAATTAACGGAAAACTGAAAATCGATAGACGAAATCGGATGTGTGATGAAGATACGTTTGAGAGAAAGAGCGAAAAATGCTCTCAAATACGCGTACTTGTATTCCACTATCTTTTTTCTACGTATCGCGTTAGGAATCATAATCGCGACCGCGCCGCACGATTAAATTTCGAAATTAAAACACTCACCTTGTGTCTTCGATCAGAATATGTTCTTTGAAGTGAGAATAGCGACCAAATAATCTCGGAAGAATCTCTCCTTTCCGAAATTTCCTTCATAAAATTCGCTTTCTCTCCTCTCTATATTATTCTCGTATCGCTCTTCACCACCCCCGTATTGTTCCACGTGCCTACGCATTTCTGTTACGCATACACGTGACAATATCACGACACATCCTAAATATTAAGGAAGTGGATTTTTCGCGTCTTGTGATGTGTGATTAATGTTCTATTTCCCGATGTGGATAAAAAGTGAGTGAAGTGAGAGAACGCGAGGAAGATGAAGAACGATCAAGAAAGAAAGATGGAAAAAAGTAAACGAGAGGAGATTGCGATAGGAGATTAGTACGCATATAACTACGTGTGAAAAAAATAAATAATAGTTTATTTAAAAGTGGTCTTATTGTTCGTTAACTAAATCAATTTTTATTACAAATACGCTATAATTTTTGAATATTTAACTCTCAATCATACAGGATCAATTGTTCATGACGTCATTTTCTGAATTCATTTCTGAAGAAAAGAGACGCAGAGAGAGAGAGAGAGAAAACTATCAAAAGAGAAGAAAAAGAAAGAGAAAAGGAACATCAGTACAGTGTAGTGAAAAGAAAAGGGTGTAATGTGGAGAAAGAAGTGCAGAAGAGAGTACGGTAGAAGGGTGCCGTTTGTTGGCGGTCGGCCGTCGTATACCGCAAATCCCCGTCAACCGCATTCAATTACGATGTTATCGCGAATACAGATGACGGTTATTTCCTTCGGTACACCCTATACATAACGCGCGGCCCTACGGCGACGCTCCCGCGCCAGCAGAAAAGCCGTAAGGCTCTCCCTCTCTCTCTCTCTGTGTGTGTGTGTGTATACGGCGCACTAACGACTAGACCGTGTGATTGTTTCAGGATGTTTCAGAACACGGTTCTCGCATTCGATTTTCGCCGATGACATAGAGCGATTCCACTCCTTTGTTTGTCTCGCGATTCTGCGAGAAATTTCATTTCGAATGAAATTAACGACTTGTCATTAATGAGTTTCAGTTAAGGAATTCATCTTCTTGTTAATTGCACCAAGGCAAAACCATCGTGTATTTTTATAACTTGATATAAACGGTGCGTTTTATGATATATTTTATATTCTAACATACATTATTTATTGTTGTAACAATTCGTGCATATAATTGCATATTTTTTTATTTTTAGTCGAGTTTACTTAATTAATAATTTGTATATTGTAATTTTTTGGGTTGATGTGAAAATTATTTATTCAGCAAAAACAAAAGATGTTGTAAAAGAATTCGCGAGTCATAACCGATATAATCCTTGGTGGTTCTCAGCTGCAATAGTTTATGAGAAAAACCTGTGTACAAACTTGTAATTCCTCTTCATTATACCTACATCGTCCTCGAAACGTTCCTGGTACGGGAATGTCGATACGAGAGGAACGCCAGTCGAGAGATGCCTTGAACCAGTAAAAAATGGACGAAGTAGATTAATTGAGGCCTCCCTCTGCATCCTCCTCCCTCTTTTTCTCGGCGTTTGCCACTCCCGCGAAACAAGCACGTGTTAGAAGAAGACGGGCAGCGAAAAGAGCGACGAGAGAGAAATGGAGCGAGAGAGGGGAGAGGTAAAGGCGGCGGAACGGATGGCCCGGGGGCGAACTTTTTGCCGAACACATAATGCATAGCGAAGGATGACACCCTTATCTCGTGATCTTTAATTCCGTGAGCCGCCGCAAGGGGGTTGCCGCCGCGTCGTCATTTGTCGGTTGCACTGCGACAGAATCGGGGGTGGGATAAAGGGGGGCGGGAGAGGGAGAAGGGGAAGGAGAAAGAGGAAGAGGAGGATGGGCCCACCGGCCGGGTGGATAAAACCGCTGCTGTTAACATCGCCGTCGGATACGTGGGGGGGTTGGAAATTGCCTTGGTTGATTTCATTTCAGGCCAGATTATTTTAAGGGGTTCTCCCTTTCGTTTCTAGATCCCCCGCTTGTCCCCGCTACCACCCTTGCTTGCCTTCGACGTGATTAATGCGACTCTGGACGTGGACGTTGATGGTGGTGGTGGTGGTGTGGTGGTCGGAGGGTCGAGATGACGAGTCGCGGCGGCCACTCGCGCGACGCCGGATTAATTCGCCCGAGCACGCACCGGAAGCGAGCCGAAATTGTTAAAACCCCTTCCGGCCTGAACGCATTAAAGGTGGGTATTACTTTCGATCGTATCTTTTACCAATGAATAGCGTGGAGTGCGAATTAAAACAACTTTTGCGCGCCGTTCCCGTAAAAATTAATTAAAGTCAACCAGAGCTTAACGCTATCTTCGAATTACATCACGTAATTTATCGCAACAGTAGAGCTCACCAAAACAGGAAGTGAGACTTTTACCTGGAAAAGATCAATACCGTGTTATGGGCACATTGTAATATTGCGTTACACGCAATGTAATTTTCAACTTTTTTCAAACTTTGCGAAGATTACGTTGCCGCAAACTGCAATTGACAACAATTAATTAACAACATCTGCATCTTATTAGAGCACATCGTAACTTCTGTTTGTTTTGTTTTTATTGAAAATTGCAATCGTAATGGTATAACGCGATCAATTGCGCAGTCATTCGGCGCAGAGTCAGATTCCAAAACTGAAACAACCATCAAGCAAAACGACCTCGTAACTCAACGTGGTAGAACTTATACATAATGTGTGTGTATGTGTATATGCAGCGTTTTCGGAGGCGCGTATACGCAAGTTTTAAAGGAGTTCCACGTCTTATTATAAAGTCTTCACCGCGCATAATAATATTCGGGCTCCGCAGGCTGGCGGGCATTAGGGAAATCGCGTTTCCACCCTTCTCGTATTAGCTCGGATGCCACGTGAGCCGTCTCTTTCCTGTCCTTCTTTTTCATCATCGTAGTTCTCGATCGACGATTTTCGACCGCGCACCGGGACTTACCTCAATTTTTGACTCCTCAACGCGATGGAAAGATTAAGACGAGTTAATCGGTTCGGAGATGAGAGAAAGAGAAGGGGAGAGGGCGAGGGAAGAACGACGGGGACGCGAAGAAGAGTAGGGAAAACGTTCCGAATGCGAAACGCGCGTAGGATCTGTCAGGATATCGAAGATCTCGTAGGACAACGTGTGCGTGGATGTTCTTTGACTGGAAATAAAACAAAAGAAAAAAAACACTCTTGAAATATACACCAGATTGTATTTATAAGAATGTTATATTTTCTCGGTAGTAATGGGCGCTCCCCGCTGGGGAAGGGAGGAGACGGTCGTAAATATATTAATAGAGTCCTCTAGGTAAATAGTATTATATACAGATGGAGATAAAAAACGGGAAAGAGTCTCCCGTCTCTTACTTTTTATTCTCTTTGTTCCTACATATGGGAGATAATGTTTCTTTCTCGCTCGTACTCTTGTTCTATCGTCCGACTTCTCTCTTCGCTATACGTCGCAGGATCTTTGTACTAACGCCGTACGATCACTCGTTGGCTTCGATCCACTGATGCTCGATTTACAAGTGTGTCCAATATGTGTGCAAACTAATTTCCCGTTACACTTTCTCTCTCACATTTCGCAAAAACATATATGTACGTCAATGAACAACAATTTGCTGTCTCGTCTCAAGCCATAAAAATCAGTTACGTAATCACAATTGTTTATTTGATTATTTATCCTGTTTAGCGCATAAAATGATAAAAGTTATGTAACGTAGAAAAATTATAAGAAATTATCTACAAGAGAAATGTATATATCTGCTCGATGCTAAAAGCTGCGATATATTTTACAGTCGCTTTCAGTCCACCAAGCTGGCGGCACAACCGGCCGCGAACGAGAGAAAGTCCGCGGACATACGCGAGAATGAGAGAGACCGGCATTTCCGGCGTCGCGGGAAATTGCTCGCAGTTAATAGCGTTACGAGCTCCAAGTTAATAACATCGCGGCAACAAACGCAGCAAAGAGCAACGTTTCCCATCGGTTTCCTTTTCCTGCTTCGTACGATTACGAATGTATGCCCCGTTTGGCGTTTGGTACAGATAAGCGCCGCCTGTATTTTTGGCATTAAAGCGTTAAAGCTAAGTGACTAAGCCCCTCACTGCTCCGGCGAAAGCTCGCGCGGCTCTCGGCCAGTGGCGGATTAAGGTGCTTAAAGGCCCCCATTTTGTAAACTGTTTTGAGTCTGTTTCATTTCGTTATCAGTGCTAGAGCGCAAATTTTCAATCGTCAAACTTATCAGAAAAAAATCCAATATATTTTATTTAAATGTCATTGCGAACAAACAAATCGGTTCTCTTAAGATTTCTTGCGCGTTTAAGAGCCCAAAAACAATAATTCGCCATCGTCAACGCCGCGAAGATTCGCCGGATGAAGTTTAAGAAAAATAATTTTACGTGACGCGCCGGGTTTGTTTGAAACTAAATTTCTCCACGGCGCACTCTCGTTCTGAGGGGTTCTTAACCTAATCTTCAATTGTTCTTTGGTATCGGCTGTCGCGAACTGATCGCACGCTTGGCGCGCGACCTAATGTTTAATAACAAAAATTTTACGAGACTAGAAGAGCCACGAAAATTAACTTTAAATCAATAATAATGTACTTTTGTATCTCACGTGTCAGACGAATTCGAAAAATCGATGTGCTATGATTCTCGATTTCCAATTTCGAAATACAAAATATGGAAAATTATTTTCTTTCTCTTTTGTGGTTGCGCGAGGTGGTTTGATTAAAAAAAAAAAAAAAAAACCCGGGAGATCGCAGGATTATGGCACGTGTTACAGAACCCCTCGCGCGTGTTCTCTTCACAAGAAATTCGTATTTTCAAAACGGCGTCCTTTTTTACAGACGGACAACGGCGTCCGCATCACGAGTGGAATAAAGAGTCGTCTCGGTGGATCTGCGTATACTGGTAAATTGTTTCATCCTCTTTCGCACGTGCGGAGTCGAATACGACATAGATTTATTTACAAGCGACTCCGCCCCGCCCACGCACGCACGCACGCACTCAAAATCTTCGCACAAACATTCGCGCTTTTTTTCTGCTTCTGTGAAATTATATCTTACACGAATCGTCTAATTTATTCTTACGTGTCTCGAGGACGCACACGTGCACATGCAGCATCATCATCATACCAGGCAACACAAAAGTCTAGGAGACGTCTGAAAGACGTTCGAGAAATTTTACGACGTCATTCAAACGTTTGTGTTGTCCGAGAGAGAGAGAGGTGTTCTTGTGTGTATTCTGTGTGTGTGTGTGTGTGTGTGTATTATATATCCATGTCTGTAGGTAAAATGTATGTCGAGCTTAAGCTCGTATATGTACCTCGCACGTGCGTCCTACGTGTATTAACATATCTTCCATTAAATTTGTTCATTTTTTCCACGATCACAGTAATTCCATTAACCCCGTCACTTTGTCCTCGTAGTTTCGAATTCCAATTTTGGAATTTGTCCGTTTAAGGTTCTGTCCCCTTGGTTCTTCTGTTTCACCCCGTGCTATCTGGCGACTTCTCGGCGACCCCTCAACTCTTTTCAACTCAATTCACCTTATCATCCTTGGAGATGCAACGTATACTTCCTTCATCCCTTTCGAACGAAGAGAAAAACTCCCGTCGGTCTTTAATAACCGCTGAGACACCTGAGCTTCTTCAGAGGCGGCGAAGCCTCGTTTCAGCTGGTCGGCGCCTGCATCGACATCGGAGCTGGTTTCACAGGTCCGAGAGCGGGACCGGACAAGCCGTTGTTGTTCATGTCACCCGGCGCCCTTGGTCCGCCCACCCCTATAGCCGTCCCGTTCACCGTGGGCGTTCCTCCTGACATTTGACCCTGAAGTCACAAAATGTTGGCAAAACGTGAGACGTCACTCTCACGTTAGTCTCACGAAAATCTAACACGTAATCGATATTATCAAGTTTACTGTGTAGAAAAAAAGGAATGAAAGGTAAAAGTTGAACGTACGAATATTCAAAATTTTCCTCTACGTTATTATTAAATAAAAGTTTTTGTCACATAATCGCATTACACGCAAATTGTTTACTTTATGTTTTATTGGTCTAACTATACAATTCCTTCGCACTTACGTTCGGCACGTGATTATGCTGGGCCACCGACTGCCCCAGACCTTGATGAGCTTGGAGCGGATTGTGTCCCGGATGCATGTTCTGACCCGGGGGCGTCGGTGTCGGAGGGAGTTGCCTTTTGATGTATGCCAATGAGGCGGGTGACTGTAACGCCATATTAGCAAAGGCTAGCCTCTCCTCGTAGTCGTACTCGCAGAGAATCTTATTCTCGCACAAGTAAAACCGATCGCCCACGCAAAACCTGCAAGCAAAAAAAAGCACGCTGTGTCGGCTATCGGGGCTGTGCTGTCCGATTCGTTCGACATTTCGCGAGTTATATCGAGTTTCGTTCCCCGACTGGAGATCGAAGGAAAAGTTGAAAGCCGTTTTTTTTTTTTTTTTTTTACATTATAAGTCTCAGAAAAAAAGTACCGCCAATTATTTTCACTGTTCTCGTCTCGTTCATTAACCATGAGATTTGACTCCGGTTCGTCGCTCTTAAAGGACTCAAAAAAAAAAAAAAAATTCTTCAAAGAAATCACGATTAACAAGTGATACCACATTATATTCCCGTCGTACCAAATCTGATCGATGACGAAAAGCCAGCGAAAGAAAAGAATATTCAAAAGAGAGGTGGGGGAGACGAAAAAGGAGTTCCGCTGGATAACGAGCATATCGTAACGCATCGAACAAATAATTATTATCGTGCCTCTGTCCGCGAGCGGCCGCTCGTATCCGCTTTGATCCCGGTTAGGAAATACGAGAACGAAATACGAGAGTACGGCGCCGTGGCGCGGCGCGGCGCGGCGCAGTAGCACGTCGGCCCGAGTCTGGCTCGGGGTAGATACTCTCATAATCGCACGGCAAATAGAATTATCGCGTTGCTGCGCGTGGCCGTGTGGCAGCAAGCGCGCGGCTTATACCGGGTTTCGCTCGTTTCCCCCATTATACGCGTCGTCTGCTAAATGACGCCACACTCCAGTCCCGGATACCTATCCCTCTCTCTCACTCTTCTTCCTTTCTCTCTCTCTCTTTCTCGCATTTAACAGTTTCTCCACTTTCGTTTTACTTAACTTTTAGAAAAATCCACTCTGAGTTTTCTTCGCACGTAAATTTGCACTAATTACATATAATTACATAATAGATGAATTTGCGACTTTTTTTTATTTTATGTAAATTTTTCAGAGCGCGTGTAATGTGTGTCAAAGTATTTTAAGAAAAAGACACGTATCTAGTTGTTTCCCTAAAAATTGTACTACACATTTATATTGCAAAGATTTTCAAGTTCTCAACGGAGTTCATTTCTCTATTTCTCTCCAACAATACGTAATCAAATACATGTGTTTCAATCTTTTGTGTGTCGCACAACAGACAAAATGAATAACAAAAATAAAGATTATAACGAGCGCAAATTAAATGAATTAATTAAAACACAGCTTGTTATTGATATTCTTACAGCTCTTGATCACATGTACGCGCGATATGATCGACGAAAGCACATTTATATCTCACCGTTAGTCATATTTCCCATTAATCTTTGAAGAGAGGAAAGGGGGAGGAAAGAGGAGTGGGAAAGAGCGGACAGGAAGGGATACAAAAAAAAAAAAAATTAATATCCGCCAGGCGCCACGGCAATGCGCACGGCTTAAACGAAAATAATCCTTGTAACGCTTTGGATACCTTTTTTGACCGTCTGGCTGGAGGCAGATACTGTCATAATTGCGCGGGCAATAGAATTATCGCGTTGCACGAGCGCAGTCATTCGCGGACCTTCCATTATGCGCGCGCGAATAATGCCGCGCAAAGCCCGATCCTTTCTCGCGAAAACGGCGCAAATGTCTGCCGCGAAACGATATCGGCGCGCACGCTGACCCCTGTAATTTTCCACCTAGCCTATCCGACATTCATTTTTTTTTTTTTTTTACATTGCCGAACGACGCTTCTCGCGACCTGCTTTTCTATACGACATTAAGGAATGTTAAGTGTGAGAAGTATAATTCTATTCTCTCGAGTCAAAGCTAGTGTCAAATTTATCTCTACCCTGACATTGAAGAGATGATAAAAAAATAATTATTTATATAATTATGTATAAAAATTTGTTTGTGTGAGACTAACAGTCACACAAATCATTTTTTATTCAATTTTATTTAAAGAATTTCAAAGAGCAGGAAACTATAAAAAAAACTTTTTGCAAACCGACCTAATGAGCAAAATGTATAAGTAAATTTTGAAAAAGTTACAGTTCCCTCCCCCTCTCCCGTTTTTTGTTTCTGAACCTTAAAATGTTTTCGAAAATATCCGCCATTTTTACCAGCTTACACAAGGTGTCTCTCTTTTCCCATTAAAACGCGAAAGTATTTTATCCACCGTTATAATCGAAATATTAAAATCGTGCCGGGCAAAAGGCCCTTTTACAAAGTTTTAATTTCCATCGCATCGGAGCTCATCCGCGTAACGTTCGCGCGGAACCAAGTCATAAACGTTTAAAATTTGATTTATCTCTCTTTCTCGCGTACATCGCAATGAGAACAAATTCGCCACCGCCGTGCGAGCGCTTTATTACAGCAAGCAAGCGCATCTAGCACGCCCGCACCTACGTAATTGGCGCAATTCCGTAAGTGTTTCCATTCAATTTTCTTTTTATTACGTGCCTGCCGCTGCAGCCCCTCTCCTTTCCCTCCCCCCCTTCCCTCCTCTTCGCCCGCGTCGCACGCACACTCCGGGATACATCACGTTGTTTATGGTCGTTTTGACACGTTTCACGGCACCCGGGAGCCTGCGATGAGCTGGCAATTTCTTCACCGTTTCGAATTCACAAGATTACCAGGAAATTGTATAGCTTCGCGTACTCGTCAGCAAGTCGTCGCTGAGTTTGCCATTCCGTTATCGATTACAAAATCTCTTGGATGAAATTAGGCCGAAACAACGTTTACTTCAAATATTATATATAATATATTAAAAATATCAAGTCGCTGCGATTGCGACGACCTTTGATCGAGATATTCGAGAAAAACATCACTTCGACCGGTATGAATGAAAGAAGATGTTTCGGTCTCGCGAAAGATGGTTCAAGTAGAATGAAGTCGTGAGAACGACTCTCGGGTCTACATAGAAAATTTCAATCTGGGTGTGGTGCTCAGATAACTCGGTTGAATCTTTAACGTGAACTGTAGGACGACAATGGGGAGAGGAGATCGAGGAAAGGCACCGGACGATACCGGTAGGAGGAAGCGAAACCGAGCGTGAGGACAACGACATACGGTCGACAAGGTGCAAAGACGAAAAGGAGCCGACGCGATTCAATAAATGATACCACTGGTGGCAATGCGTGACCCCGTTAGAGAGGCACTTTACGGACCGCTCCGTCGACGTGGCCATAGCCCTCAAAGAGTAATACCGTCTCTGCGCGAGCTTCGGCGCATTAAAGTTTCAACGGCTCCGCCGTGTGCATCACTCCGGTAACTCCAGTTTCTCAGATAAAATCTTGATTCGACGCACCGCGGCGTGAATCGCGGAAATTGCGGGCCAAGTGTCGAGTCTGTATTACAGAAAAAAAAAATACGCGAAGAGAAATGAATATAATCACACTCTGCGATATTGTTATAAAATAAAATATAGTAGCGTAATACATATGAGATAACGATAGCAATTGGTTGCTCTCCTCCCGTGTGTTTTCAACTTATATTACAAACATTGAATTATTATTTTACATACATATGTAAATAAATTTGCAAAACACTTTCATCTTAATAATGATTTACAGTAAGTTTGTCCAACTTTCTGCTTTTTATTCTTATAAATTATTGTACTCTTATAAGAGTTTTGTAAGCAACTTGGAAACAAACAAAATTATTTCCGAATAAAAACTTTCGCGTTGGTAATTTCGTTCTGACGCGAGATATCCAGAAATCCAAGTTGCAAGGGCAAAAGTTTAATCGAGTAGTCATTATGTTTGACCGGATTCGACGGGAGCAGCGCAAGCAAAGAAATCGAGGGGAGCAGATACGCGCGATGCCCGCGCTCTCACATTGAGACGCTTACGCGAATGTGTGTTTGTATACGTGTAAATTCATCGGGGATGCGCGAGTGGGAAAGAGAGAAAGAGACGAGGTAAGCGAGCGACCTAGCGAGCAAGAGAGAAAGAGAGAGAGAGAGCTAATTGCATCGGTAAATCATCCTCTAACCAGGAGGGTGGGAGCCTAGTCGCCGCCACCGGCAACCCTTTATTCTGTGTTATTACAGTCTAAAGTTACCCCGTGTAATTGTTGCTGTTTAATTGCAAACTCTAAGTCGTCTCGTTACAGGACGCGCGCACAGCGCTACGAGTAATTGCCCTCTTCAAATTTACCTACCTGCTTTTTAGCGACGCGATCGCACACGGGAAGCGCAGGGAACATTCGCGCGCCGAATATTCCGCATCGGGCATATTTTATCCGCGCGCTCGCGCGTTTGCCCCGCGCGCTTCATAATTGCGCTCGTGCATCATCCGCGACACGCAAACGCGATTGTTGTAAACAAATGTAATGGGCCGAACTGAGTGCAGCTGTCTCAATTTACTTCAAGTCAATTCTTCGCTATATTCGTTTCCCAGTCACGACGTCGGCGATTCTTTACTCGCGTCTTTAAACGTCACGCGTTTCTTCGCCAAAGGACTCTTTCTCCCCCATCCTCCTTGGCTGTATTCCGTGCGGATACGTTTTTGATCCTGACGTGCGACGTGTTTTACCACCCTTTGCGCGCGATCAAACCCATCCCTCTGGCCTCCTCTTCACCGGCGGTTTTCGCCATCGAGTCGTACGAGCGGGAACATTGTCAAAGATAGACAATGCCGGACGATAAAAACGTAAAATTGATGCTCTTTTGTTCACATTGTTTGAGACGCTGCGCAACGTTTGCCGCACGCCTGGACAAACCATTGCTATTGGCTTTCAACTACATCCTCCACCTCCGGCTCTTCTATCATACCCCCCCATGCTGCCACTCTCCGCCGATAGAGCAGCCACCCTCTCTCCCTCCCTCTTCGCTATCTGCGCTCTCCTGAACGTTGTTACCCCCAAAACGAGTCACTTCGTCCGTAAGCCGGCATTGTGCGCGCTTCGCCGGCTTTGTGCTCTCGTTTGTACGTTTGCCGCTATTGAATCGCGACAGGAGCCGCCGCCGCCGCCTCGTCGTTGCTACATATTGTTTACACGTCATACCGTGGCCTCCGGATAATTAAAACAACCGCAAAAAAGAATAAAAACTGGTTGACGGCACGCGACTCTCCCGCCCGATAGAAATCCCCACGCCAGTTGGTTTTACTTCACTCTGTGTTTGTTTTTTCATTTCTTTCTTTTTTTTCGTTTTTTTTTTTTTGTTTTTTTTATTTATATCTCACGATATCGTAAAAATCAACGGTACACATATATCTCAACGCCGCGAAGATGATCTCGATCGGAATGCGAGAATGTCAGCGATATTACTCTTGGATATTACGTAACCGATTTTGAAAGACGGAACAGAGAAGGATGGAAAAGGAAGAAGGCGTTTATCCTCGCCCCCGGAGCAAGTCCTCCGAGGATATTGCTAAGAAACTTATGGAACTTATAAACTTGTATTGGAATATAAAAGGAACTTAAAAGAGGCAAAATTCAAAAACCATTAAAATTGGAATCTCACGCTTAATCTCCCGTCAGCTCATCACTCAACTCTCGTAACAAATCATTTGTGGCCGCAAAAACAAAAACAAAAAATCCGGTTACCAATCCGATTATTTTCATTTATTATCGTCGAATTTTATTTCACACTTTTCGTTCTCTTGCTTGCTCAGTACTTTTGTGTTAATATTGCTTTGCGGTATAAATTAAATAAGTGGATAGCATGTTGTGCATTTTTTTTTTTTTTTTTTTTTGGTGAATGAAAGACCCGCAGAGAAGCGCGCGCGAAGACGAGCCGCGAGGTTTCATGATGAAGAAGTCGAAAAATAGCAACACGAGCGAAAGAAGAGGTCACGGCAAGGAAAGCGCAGGGTGATTTCCCAGCTGACCTGTAAAGCAACCTTCCTCCGTCAGGCTTTGTGTCTCACGGACTACCAGTTTCTTCCCCGTGGCCGTTTCTTGCTTCCTTCCTGTGTCCACGCGGGGGAAGATGTATCGCCGTGAACGGCAAGAGAGAAGAGAAAATGTGAAAGAGGGATCAGTAATTTACTGATTCAAGTCTCTCAACCAGGATTTTTACGTGGCACGGTAATTTTTAATAATTGAACAATTTTGATTTTCTGATCCGCGGGATTGCGGGACGATACCGAACAGGTTGCTGGATGTTTTGCAGCGGGTTGAATGAATAAAGTAATTAATTCCCAAACGTTTCGACTTAATTTATCGAGTCATCGTCAGATTTGGGGTTCTTAATATGACTTTCAAACACAAATCACCAAATTGTTTTAACGATGAATAAAACTATATAAATCTCGATTTTGTTTTCTTTTGGAATAATTTTAATTTATAGCACAAATTACGAATACTTCAATTACTTCGTGTGTCAATTTCAGAATAAAAGATCTGCTCGCGCGTTAGATTAGTTTTAACGTTTCCTAAATTTCAAACGCTCGTGTTTGAAATAAAAAGAAAATCATGTAAATTACATGTGTTTGGTAAAACCAACAGATCTGCTATAAATAAAAATTATCATTATCACTCACCGATGGGTGCATTGCTGACAGGCGAAACAATCGAGATGATAAACGTTCGTTCTGGCCCTCATGACCATTTCGAACGCCGGTATTTGTTTGTTGCACGCCGCGCAACATCCCGTGTTGCCGAAGAGCCTAAGGTAGTCCCTCTTACAGAGGATAAGATTAGCTTTGGTGTAGAGGGTAGAACCGACTTCTCCTAACCTACAGTCGCAGCATCCGCATTTGAGACAGTCCTCGTGCCAGTAGAGGTCCAAGGCCTTGAGGAGATACCTGAAGAACCGACCGCAGTTCTCGTTCTTACCGGCCGTTAAGACTTGGAAATTCCTCTTTTATCTCGATATATTATTTTATAAATATTTTGATATAACGTGACGCGCGCGCGCGCGCGCGTTTTCATAGAAAACACAAAGAATCATAGAAAGTGACAAAACTTGACTTACTTCGAGTTATTTCTTCAAACTATGCGCATATGTCTCTCACAGTATTAATATTTATTCTATTATTCTTTTTTTTCAATAAGAGGAAATTGTATCTCACAACATCTATGTATATATCTATTTTAGAAAAGACAACGCAAACATTTCGATAAAAACAATGAGTTATTTTTTGAAAAATATTTATATCTCTTATCGCTTCAACATTCTGTTGGAAAGCGTAGATGCATTTTAAAATAGATATATGACGGATGAACAAGAAAAATAATGAAAAATAAATGAAAACGATGATGTCGACATTCACCTCTCCGTAATTGTCTTCCCGCAGCCAGCGCACTCCTGCTGCGTCGAACCATTTTTATTCGTCTCGGATTTGCTCACGTCCATAGTCATCGTGATCTTGGCCACGGCGCCGTCTGAAAAATTTCAAAATATATCGAAACGTTAGAAATATATTCACCTAAACACACAGTTGCAAAATAGTGAATATATTATTATTATTATCATGTTGTTTTTCTCAATTTTTCTAACATTGAAATATGTGTGAGATTCAACTGAAAATAATCACAACACTTCTCCAATTTCACCGCCAATGAGATCCGATATATAGATACAAGATCAAAGTAAAATTTGACTACGTCAGTACTTTAGCTTTGTTTTACGACGAGGAAATTACACACGGCGTCATGTTTCGGGAAGCCGAAATTTGATTTCCCGTTAATGAGAGAACCTCAACCCTGTTCAGATATACAACATATAATATACATTCGCGCATGTTTATAAGGGGCAACTACTGCACGGACGGCTAGCACGCCGTACACGCGTATTCAGTAGTTGTAAGCGTCTCCGGCGTCGTAAGTGGCTGACAGCACGCAATAATTAGCGCAGCTAATTGGAACCGTCTCCGCGCTCGTCCTCGTGCGCCCAGACTCCAATAAGCACTGACGGGTTGCTGCGGAATCTTCCGCTCTCTCTCTCTCTCTCTTTGCATGAAGTTCGTTTTATCTACTGACACATCCAGTGTCTTTCGTTCATTCTTTTTATCAAATGTTAAACAGAATTTCTACGGAAAAATAAATCCTTTTTCTTAAATTATTTTTTGTCTCTTGAATAGAGAAAATCTTTGCAGACTGCATCCATATATTCCTTTAAAAAAAAAAAAAAAAAAAAAATAACAAACGAGCTATATAGCATTCGATTGAACTCGAACTATGTGCATAATCCAAAAGCGACATTTGCAATAATGCAGTTGCGTTCTTCCGAGAGAGACAATCTGCGTAACACTTGGCGAGTAAGAGACTAGCGCGCGAAGGTGACA
Organism: Pseudomyrmex gracilis; assembly: GCF_002006095.1. NCBI lineage: Eukaryota > Metazoa > Arthropoda > Insecta > Hymenoptera > Formicidae > Pseudomyrmex > Pseudomyrmex gracilis. The sequence goes on from NW_018020750.1 coordinate 147,161, forward strand.
GCGGGGGTGGTGAGCGAAGTGGGCCGCCGCCACCAACAGCATCAACGCCGCCGTCGCGTACCGTTCAGAAACGACGACGAACAGGCGGACGCGCGGCGGGGGCTTAATTAATTAGCCGGATACTTTGAGTAACAATCCATTATTACATACAAACATCCTCGGCCTCGGGGCCGAGCTGCAGCTTTATGCTGCTAATTGGTCTTCTCAAAGCCGGGAGACCCGGGCACACGAGTTATAAACGCCACTCCTTTCCTCCCTGGCCCCTCTCTTACTCCGGCCCGCAGTCACCACCGCGCCGCGCAGCTCCGCGCACCGAAACCCTCCCTCTTCTTCCCCGCGCTAACCCGCTTTCACTCCCGGTTCCAATTTTCTCTCTCGCTACTACTCACCACCGAACCCCTTTTCTCTCTGTCTCTCTCGCCTCTCGTTATCTCGCTCCGTCCTTTTCCTTCTCTTGTTTCTCCCCTTCTTCATCCTCTTGGCCGCATCACTTCACCCGCGTGCTCCGCAATACACGTAAAACGCATACAATTGCGCGGATACGCTCGCCCACTTTCGCACACATGCGCTAAGACAAAATGGGTGAGAAAGAGAGAGAGAGAGAGAGAGAGGTGGAGGAGACGGGCGCGAGACGGGAGTGCGAGAGTCGGTGGAAAGAGCAAACGAGAGATGAAGGAAAAGCGAGGAGAGAGAGAGAGAGAGAGGTGGAGGAGACGGGCGCGAGACGGGAGTGCGAGAGTCGGTGGAAAGAGCAAACGAGAGATGAAGGAAAAGCGAGAGGGATGTGAGAATGAAGGAAGAGAGAGAGAGGAAGCAGAGCTGGACGGATAGCGCTAATAACGCGCTCGTGACGCAAAAAAAAGGAAGGAGTATAATTGCCAGCCCTCGTGGCAGGTATTTTTCAAATAGGACCCCGTCCGTTAATTGGAGGGCAAATTAAAGAGGCGCCGCCGAGGAAAAAAACATCATTCCCCTCTCTCCCTCCCGCGGCGCGCCTCCACGATCCCACGTCGGTGTATATCCAAGAGCCGTCTCGTGATTCGTCAAACGACCCGTACGCTCCGTTTTTTTCCCTGGATCTAGTTTTTTTTAATGATTTTCTCTCTTGGTCCGATTGATATCGCGATAGAGAATGAAAAAAAAAAAGAAAAAAAAAAAAAAGAAGGATACCATGTGACGTGTCGCTGAAAAACGAGGCTAACGATAACGGTTTTTTAAGCTCTTTGCCCGTTTCCAAGAGACAGACCCGCTTAATGCTAATTATACCGATCGCAATGACCGATCGTTTAGAATAAATCTGATAGATAAATGAGTTCAACCATGTGATGAGGTCGCGACCACCACAAACTCCGGTGTTTCCGTTTTACATGTACGTTGCGCGTCTATCATATTTGATCGCGATCGGTCTGTGCTTTTACAGACGGTTGATAGAGTAAAACATTGAACGTTACTTTGACATTTTTATCGGCAAATAACAAATATCGAAATTGACGATATTCGCGAGCAAATTAAAAGTTCAATCGGCGCGTAGGCCAAAATATCAAACAAAAAAATATTTCGGCAGGAATTAATCGTTTGCGTCGGCAAAAAATTTTCCGTGTCGAGCTTGTTGCGATATGACCGCGAAAAAATTCGCACAAGCCGAATGAAATTTTACGCGTCTTTAATCGCGGTCGTTAACTTTCTTGCTTATTCGGTAGCAATTGAAATTCAACAAATAGAAAACGTTGTATGTAAACAATCGGTAAGTAATAACCACTACGTCTAAACGGTAATCGAATTAAGTAAAACCTTTTAGAGAAGCGAGATGTATTTAGAGACTTGCGTAAAAGTCTTCTGGAAAAACTGGGATAAAGCGTAATTTTTCTGTGAATGCTAATACGCCATCAGAGGATATTGCGACTTGTTTGTCACACTGAACGATCGGCCGTTCTGCGGACAAGGACGTTTCGGATATTGGTATTATCTCGCGGTGTACAGCCGATGTCGTCAGCAACGGACAACGTCAATATTTCGATCGCTTATATAAAACGAAATTGCAAGGACAAATTTTGCTCTCGACGAGATTTACGGCGTCTTTTATTAGCACTAGCCGTCTTATGGAAATTAAACTTTATTGCAGCGACATCTTTCCCGAAAATTTTCGGAAATTTTTGAAACACAGAGAAGTTTCACAATAAACTGCACTCAAAGCAAGAACGGCACAAATCATAATGAAACATATATGTAAATAAATAATTCAATATATGCGATAATAACATAAAAAATGTCAATGTTGTTAATAATTTTAATATCGATCAAGTATTTATTTCGTATATTGCCACGCAATATTGCTTGTATATTATACTGAAAAGTTACAGTTGAAAAAAAGTGACCGCCGTTCTGTGTAACTCAGATCTCGAAGAAATTTGATCCTTCGTTGATAAAATCACTCTCACGTCCGTGTACCGCACGACAGCCCCTCGTCTACGAGATAACATAATCGTAAAGTGCGGCAAAACTGATTTCGAACGTTGTGATTTTACCCGATATGGAGAAACGGTCAATCTCCAAATACAGAATAGAAAAAAAAAAAAAAAAAAAACGGCGGCATTCGATCGTCAAATCGGCAACGGATACGACTTCTTATTTGGTCAATATAAAGAAGCGAGCCCTTCTCCGAAGATTACGAAATTGCCCTAACAGCAATATGGGAGAAATACACTCCTCCTCGGTGTCTCTTGCACCCGCGCGTGTCTCTACAACCCCTCTTCGCGTTTCCCTTCGCCGTCTCTATTCCGGATATCCCGTAGGAGGGAGAGATGGGCAGGGGCCGCTAGGTGGTTTAATAAAAATGTCAAATATAAAGTAGCCGGTGGGGATGGACGTTTAGGAAATAAATAAATGTAAAAGACAGACCGGCGAGAGGAAAGGAGAGAAACCGAAAGCAGGATGGACAGACAGACAGTGGCGGAAGAGCGGGAGACGAGACGGGGGCAGTGAAATCGTCTCGAAGGAGGAGCGGCGGGAATATCGCGGAAACTCGATATATATTATTACGGTTGGAGGTCAGCGTGCGACGCACCCAGCTGACCCAAACTGCGCGCTACTGCATTCGTCGGTTCAATCGAATCGTTTCTTGCGTCGAGAAACTCGTATCGAAGAGTACGCTCAATAAAATATGGCGTTTTCTCGAGCGCGACGAGGAACGGACCGATACAGAGAGAAATTCGTTTATTAATATCCCTGGTTTGTGCCAAAAAATCTTTCAGGACTCTAAAAAGGAACGCCAAGAGAAAGAGATAGAGCAAGCACGACTGCAATTTCGGGGCTTAATAATGATCCCAGTACGACGGCTCCCCAGGCTGGATCCCGTGTCATTATACTACGAAGTGGAGAGACTGCTAATTAGTCATTAGCGTAGGAAAAAGACACCTTCAACCGGCGCAGCTGCAGCTGCGGGATAGCGAACAACCTCATCCGACACGACGACGACGACGACGACGACGACCACGACGACGACCATGACGACGACGATGGCGACGCCGCCGCCGCCGCTGCCGCCGACGACGACGACGACGACGACGACGACGACGACGACGACGACGACAACGACGACGACGACGAGAACGATGCACGGCAAACTTGGGCAAACAGGGTGTAGCTGCGCTGGCCTACGTCTAATTGGACCCTAGCGACGTAAGTTCCACTAATTGAGACCGGCATCGTAACTATCAACACCGCTACAAGGGTCCGTTCGTAAATTCTGAATGGACGAGCAGCGATAACGATACGGATATACCGTCTTCGTCCTGATTGGACGAACACGGAGCGAAACTGCGTCGCGACTCTGCAAACCAACGTCGTCATGCCGGATGAGAGATAATTACAACTTGTAAATTTACTATATTACTATGGTTAATGAGGGCGCGCGCGTAATTAGAATGAGTACCCGTTCCGCGCGTTGCGCATTTCCAACTATGTATAGGTAATGGTCGATTAATTAATAGTCCTCGCGACTGGACCTAAAACCGCCGCCCTATATAATGCGAGAGAGAAAGAGAGTATACGATACGAGGTTTTCGACACGGACATTTCGACAGTACAATGCAAATTAGATTATTTTGTTTTTTTATTCTTTCTTTATTCCAATAAGTCTGCAAATTGCGACGACACAATGGCGTCAAAAGAAGGTACACAGAAATAAAGCCGCAAAAAATAAATCCGGTAAAGGGAGAGACCAAAAAGAGATGTTAGAGAGGGCAACGAGAGAGCACATATACACACACACACAGAGGGGGCAGAACCAAATTTTAATTTCGCCCTTGACAAAGAGAAGAGGCTGGCGCGGCAAGAGAGAGAGAGAGAGAGAGGTGCTCTCTCGCTCCCTTTCCCTCCCCTTCCCTCAGGTCCTTCAGGACCAAGGTATTCCATCCTTCAGGATCATTATATCGCCAATTAGAAGATAGCGGAGCACGGCGTCGCCTAACAAGCTTCCTGGGGAAAGACGGCCGGAGAAGGGAAAGAGGGAGTGAAAGAGGGCGAGGACAAACCTACTCTCGCGTCGTTATACGCGGCGCCGCGACGTCTCGCGTCTCTCTCTCTTTGGCATCGCTGCTATAAAATATTCACTGCAACTCGATGCTCCTGACCGGACCGGCGCCGCTTCACGGTATAATTAAGACGCACGTGAGATCGTCTTGACGATGCCAATTGTGTTCGTTACGGGATAAGGGTGAGCCTCGGAGCGCGCCAGAGCTCGCAGGGGGAGGTTTATATCGATCCGGACTGCGAGAAACCGAAATGACAAAAGAGCGAAACACGGTGGGCGGACTTGATTATAAAACAGCTTCGACTCTCTGACATCTCGCGCAACATGACATCTATTATTCTTTTTTTTTTTTTGTTTTGTTTCTTTTTGTGTAATTTATATGATATCGAACTTGCTCAACCAACCCATTTCTTCGTCTACTTTGTTGTGCTTTGACGAGAGATCAAATTTTAAATCACGCGGGTAAGATCAGACCTGTTTTGTTTCCTCGTCGAAGAACATTCTATTCCTTCGAACTTACGCACACGTGCTACATATCTTTGTTTATCTTTTGAAAAATAAAACTACCTTTTTTTTCATTTACAGAACGTGCGCAAACGCAGACTTGCGTCAATGATAAAAAGTTCATCGTAAAATAGAACAATTTTTGTTCTTACGTGCTTTTATTACATCCCCATTTATGTATTTCGTCAAATTCCACGATAGTCTTGGTGAAGGCATTTCGATTGCCGGGGCCGACCATCCCTCTTCCGGAAACAACACGAATGTATATGAGAGAAATCGGAGCGCGGAAGCTCTTTCGCGAAGTCTTCTCGCGGAGAAAGCAAAATCGACGTGGTAGCGCGTTGTAGCGATACACTTTTCTCCGTAGGCAATATTCATAAATCACCCTTCAGACCGCTCCACTCTTCGTTCTTCACCCTCTCCCATCCCTCTTATATATACGCTTAGAATATAAGCGCCAGTTTTTTTTTCGCGGAAGGGATGCAGTGCCGAGGTCAACTTCCTGTTCGACCCCCCTCACCGCGCCCGCATCTCCTCTCCTCCGGTCCCTCAAAGTCCATCGAAGAAAAGAGAGATTGGTGACCGAGGGGAGGAGGAAGAAAGTTGGAAAGGCGCACCCAAGACGGTAGACGAGGACCAAGTCGAGTTTCGTGCTACGACACGGTGTGTAATATATATACAGGGTGTCCCAGAATTGCCGTACAATCTCTCGTAGGCAGGTAGAAGGAGTAAAACTGAGTCGAAAAGTCCTGAACCATTTTTTTTTATTATTTATAATAAAGGAGTAATTATTGAGTAAATCAGGCCAATCAGCGCAGACCTTTAGCCAGACGCACGTCAGTGAGCCGCGCACCTCGTGTGTGTGAGCGCTCAGTGACGTGCGTATGGCTAAAGGTCTGCGCTGATTGGCCTAATTTACTCAATAATTACTCCTTTATTATAAATAATAGAAAAAAATGGTTCAGGACTTTTCGACTCAGTTTTACTCCTTCTACCTGCCTACAAGAGATTGTACGGCAATTCTGGGACACCCTGTATATACATACATATATGTGTGTTTGTATGTGTGTGTAGTCTCAGATTCTATTAAGATCTCAGTAAGTCTTGTTACACGGGGAGGCCACGCCGCAAATCTCGCAATAAAACAGCCACCGGTATAACACCGATTCGTGGAAGAGAGAAGGAGGGAGAGAGGTTCCCGTCGTCTACCAGCAGCCAACCCGGCGCTATCCCGAGCGAGGACGATGTCGAGCGTTGGCGACGTCGCGCGCGTTCCTCGTACGTAGCGCAACCCCCCGCGGCGCGTTCTAGGGGTAGAATTTATCTCCGGCACGTAGTATTCCGGAAGAGGAAAATCTCTGGTAATCCAAGCTCCGAGACCGCAATTAGCTTTTTAGAATCGTTAACTCTCTAATGCGCTATTCAATCTTCGCCTTATCGAAGTTTTACGCAACAAAGTTTGAGACTTACCGAGAGTATGTTTTATTTTTACACATAAATGTGTGCGCGTGTGTGTAATATTATATATTACACAGTCTGAAAAGAAGCGGAAACAATTGAGATTTAAATTTTCGGGAGCACAGAGTTGACAGCTCGTCTACTTTGAATGAAATCGAGCGATTATATTACAAGCGTTTTACGTGGCACACGAAGGAAGCAACGAAGATGCAATATCCTTCTTTCATATTAACGTGCGAAATTCTCACGTTCCTGAGCTCCGTCTTCCGCGGAATGCCGATTATGGGGAACCAACTTGAGTATTGCCAGTGAAGAGCAAGAGAGAGAGAGAGAGAGAGAGGGCGCGTCGACCGTGAGGAAGGGTCGTTCTCCAAACCAAGGAGAGGGTCCGAAATCAATCAAAACATTAATTGAAAGAGCCGAGAAGACAATGGAGCTGGGCCGGCTAAGGCGGTAGGTATGGACGGTCTTGATAATCGAAAGATATCCTGGCCAATAGCCGCCGCTAACCCGCCAGAGCGGCGAACGAGTTGGTTAAAGGAACTTTCCTTCGGGGCTTCCTTTTCGTGAACGGGAAAATTCGCGGCACGAAGTCCCGCTGCCCGAGTAAAAGAAGGGGTGGTAGAAAAAAAAAAAAAAAGAAAAGCGAGCAGAAAACGAAAAGGAAAAAAAACCACGAGGAGATAAAAAGAATTGCAACGATAAAATAAGATTCTTTTTTCTTCATTGTTGTTGCTTTTTCTCTTTGTGTAAATAAACATCGTTTATGTAATTTATCGTCGATATGGTTTCGCCGATCGCTCGAAGGGAATTTTCGTGAAGCACCGTAACGAATTCGATTATTCGATATCGAGCGCCCGATCCGACGCGCCGCAGTTTAGCCGGCTGCGCGGCGAGTTAATGAACGCGCTTTCTATTCAATTGTTGATCGGTATTATTAGTACGGCGAACGTTAGCGCTTTATTAATTAACAAATCGATTTCGGTCGAATGCTAATTATTCAGCATCGCTCGGCATTCGGTGGCACTGCTTAATGGTTCTTTAATGAGAGGAGCTAATTGTACGAGGTGCTCAATAGCGTCGCGCACCAAGGAGCCAGTCGTGAGCCAATGAAACTTTTAACGATCGATAAAAAGAATGTTGCAGAATTCTCGCCACAGCGACGTCCCGCTATGTTTCCCGCGCCCCGGATCCGAATTTGCGATCTCCGAAATATCGTAACTCCTAGAGTCCTATTACCTATCATACCGTTCTATATCGTTGAAAAAAACTGTTTCTTTACTTTGTACAGTTGAAACACACACTGAGGCAATGTGACTCCAGTTACCCAAGTTATTTCGGAAAATCAGATTCAGTTTTCGACCCTCTGTATATCCTCCATTCCGACATACTTGGCACAAAGATATTCCAGGGCGGCACGTGCGATATCCTAAGTACACACAACCCTCCCTCCTGCCTGTTTCGGCCGTTCGTTCGGTTGGAGAAAAATCTCACGGATAAAGGACATCGGGGCCGACGCCCAGAAGGACGCGGCACTGCCACCTGGCGGTTTGCCCAAGGACCCACGAGAAACTTCAATCGCCGTAAAAGCGACCCCTCCGAACCTAAGGAACACGATAGAGAGAAAAGAGAGTAGAATGGAAGTGAAGTTAGAGAGAGAGAGAGAGAGAGAGAGACAAGAGAAGTGAGGCTATCAAAAGAGAGAGAGAAGTAAAAGTTAGTAGCTCGACCGAAGACGGACAGAGATAGAGTCTCGGAATGGGTTGATAGGCCGGGAAAGTTACGGGGGTTCGAAGCGCGGGGAGGAAGACAAGGCGCGATGGTCAAGCTCGCGAGATACACGTTCGGCGATGCCGACTTAAGAGGATTACATTTGATATTTCGATCGGGCAAAGTGGCTTTTTATTGGACATTCGCCGCGGAATTATCGCTGACTCGTGTCGAAAGGCATTACGCGCGCGCCCCGGTGTTATTAAATTATAGCAGCAGCCCCTGCTAACACGCTATAATGTCCAGGAAATGAGAAAACGCGGTTGTGAGAGACGACTGTTTTGGCGAGACGGAGAAAGGGAGAAAGAAGAGAGGGGGGAGACTTTTACTTTTCGAACGAATATTAGTTTCGAGACTTATTTCATCAGTCATATTATTATTGATACACGCAAGTAGATTTTTATTATTAACATTGCATCATGTGTTTTCAACTCTTATAAAACAATTTATTTCTATCATAAAATTTGTATTATAACCCATCATTTGTTTCACACGCTAGACACTATTAAAATAATTATAATATCAACTATAGTTTGTTTGTAAATGTGTGCGAGAGGAAAGGAAATATATTGCCGTATCGAGAACCGATAATAACTCGCTCCGTTTCTGTGACAGATAGGCCAACGGTGAGGGAATTTTTCGAAATAACGGAACGAAAGACGATAATGGCTCACTTTTGACTTAGAAACAGAGAGCAGTCGTGGTAATAAACCGGGTAAAATAACGGGTCTGGCATCCACGGGTGCTCCTCTTTTAGCCCGCGAGGCTAATTAGCCGCAGCAATTTGTTGGTGCGAAACAAACGCCTGGTCTCGAAAACGTCTCTCTTCTCTCCTTCTCTCTCTCTCTCTCTCTCTCTCTCTCTCTCTCTCTCTCTCTCTCTCTCTCTCTNCTCTCTCTCTCTCTCTCTCTCTCTCTCTCTCTCTCTCTCTCTCTCTCTCTCTTTCTCTATCTCTCGTTTCTATTCGTTTCGTTTTAGTTTTCTCGATTTATCCGCGCCACGGGTGATCCGCGAGCCGAGCTGTGCTTACCTACCTATCTCCTCCTATCGGAAGCGAACTTCAAACGAAATAATTAAGTGATTCTCTTTAGCTGGCCGACTAACGAGCCAGCCGCCGGCTGAAACTAGTGCCAATTATCGGCATTCAAACGGACGAGTACACGCGGGTGGCCGATAGTTGAGTCGCTCTTTTGGCGGGACGTCGAGACGGTGAAGGAAGAAACGGAAAAAGAGAAAAGAGAGACAGACAGACAGAGAAAGAGAGAGAGAGGCAGATTCGTTGATGAAGAGGAAGACTAGAATCTTCGTGAAACAGGATAGGATGCTCCTCCGAGCAAACAGTTAGCTTCATTATTTCGACTTCAACCAAGACCTCCGACAACATATGGGAATAAAACACGTTATGTGACCACGTGAGGCGGATACATCTGTATCTTATCTGTTGCTCAAAAAGAAAAATATTAAAGAAGATAGTAGTATTTCCGGTTCTCTTTTAACGAACAACCTCGTCGCGATGCTACATTCTCCACTAGAATTTTCTTCTTAATTTCTTAATCGGCTGTGAAGCCTTCTGATGTTCCACGCTCGATATTTCGCTCTAATTAGGCTTCTAATTAAATTTTAGCTGAATAAATAGAGGACGCTCTTTACGCGTAAGATCTTTGTTAGCGGTGTATAAAATTTTTTTAGAAATACATCTCGGTGAAATATATATTTCAGCTTAAAAACTAATACAAACAGAAAAATTAATTTCATTTTGAAAAATTCAAAAAAGAAAATTTTATTTTAGAAAAGAAGGTTAAGTTTTTTTTTACTTTTTACTTATAAATCGTTTAGTTAGACTGCAGATCTTATGTGTGTGTGTGTGTGTATGTATATATATATGTGTATGACAAAGATGTATTTATAGTTTGCTTATCTCATAATATAGGCTTTGAAATAAATTCCGCGTAGCTATATAATAACGTGCCATTCCAGATGAATCGCTTGCGAGATTGCACCTAGCGCTAATCTTCGTGAAAGCTTTGTCACGCGCTACAAGCGGCTCGCTCCTGTATATTGGATGACGATATCTCGAAAACGATTCATACATAGTGCATTATGTTATCTCAAGGCATCCCTCTGAAATTTCGCTGTAAGACAGTTCAATAAAGAGATGTGTCCATATATCGCCTTAAAAATAAATCAATTTATCTTCAAACTTGAAAGGTTTATAGTTGTGTAGCACAAAAAACTTTTTGTTTCATATTTGTCAAAATAACACTCAAAAATTAAACAAAGTTTCAAACTATATCGATCAAAATTTGTCATATATATATTGTGTCATATTCAAAATATTTTGTCTCTCCACTTAAAACCAAGGTTTTATATTTGATTTACAAATTGTCGAAAATAATGATTTATATACATATATACATGTATATATATATAACACATTCTTTACATATATATATAACACATTCTTCACAAAAATAAGCTTTTTGCACCAATCTATATGTAAAAACAATCTATATCTAAAAACATCAAAGCTATTCTTGCAAACTTCTGTTGTAACGATTTTCGCTTCGTTCGTTAATTACACGTGATATCGATGATAAAAGGAGGCATTTTACGTGGTCGCGACAAATTCAATTTCTTGAAATAACACTCGAGAGAGGTATAAGATAAATATAATTTCATCGAGGGCGCGCAAGCTATATAATTCTTTTTTTTTTTTTTTATTGCGGCGGTTAATTAAACGTCTCAAGGATTGGCATCGGAGTTAATCGCGTTCCCTCGCAGGCGCACTCTCTGGTTGCGATAATATCGCGCCGTTACGACGATTCGACGGGACAAAGAAATCGCGAAGTAAGGCAGCTATGCGAATCATTTCTAGGGATGCAGTTAATCCGCGTCGATAACGGCAACCCTACAACGGAATCGCCTTAAAACGCCACCGGTAATTGGAACAGACGTCGCGTCGGTCGATGAGAGATGGGACACTCGCGCGGGATGCAAGTGCAAGAAGGGGGTGAATGATTGTACACACACACACACACACACAAGTATACCAGCGCGTGCTTATCTGCCGGGCTAAAAAGCAAGACAGTTTATAATTAACGCGAGACTCTCACGCGACTTCTTTAGCAAATGCACGTTCATTTATACATCATCTATATACGTTACGAGCTTATCAGCACTTCTTTTTTTTACTTTTTTCGTTTTTCTTCTATCCTCTCATCTCACTCCTATGCATTCTCCCACGAAAAAATATATTTCGTACAAATATCACGTTACAAGAATCGCGAGGATCGAGATTGATATCGCGGTAAACGCAATCTATCACTGAGCTGAATAATTAGATTCCGATCCTTTACAGAGGATCCTAATCAAATCTCGACGCGATCTAAAGTTCTCATCAAAGTCTCATTCTATTTCCCATCCGTCCATCTCTTTCTCTCTCTCTTTCTCTCCCTCTCTCTCTCTCTCTCTCGCGCGCGCGCTAATCTAATCGCAATCTCCAATCGCACTCACCTGGCAACAATCGCTGAGAGACGGCAAAGGCTTCGTGCGAGTAGCAGCCGCTTAAGCTCCTCGCATCACGTGGCACTGCACAAGACGCACGAAACGGCCACTAACCCCATCCGCGCGGTCTTACTCTGTCGATCGATCGATCGATCAATCAATCTGCAAAGAATTTCTTCACGCGACAAATGTTTTTCTACAATTGTCTTGTGCGCGCGATCCCCCTTAAATAAATTTTGTCCCCGATTGAACAGAACACGTCTGTGAAAAACGTGTGTGTTGTGACGCGATGGTCCGCCGAAAATATCACGAGGCCGCCGCTTCAGCGGTCGGCTGTGAACTGCCGAGTGCCGCGTGTGGCCACAGCACGCTACCGAGAGTGATAAACCCCTACCAACGGGTTGCCGAGCCACCCCATCGTTCCCCCACTCCGTGGTTCGCGGTGCCGCGCGCTACCCCTACGTGTTCTCCCCACCGCGTCGCGAATGCCACCACCAGCAAGCCACCGACACGTTACTCTCTCGCGCGCTCGCGCGTTTTCTCGTTCTCTCCTTCGCACTTTCCGTCTTTCACCCGTATTCCTTCATCCCTCCACCCCCGACTCGCACGATTGCGAGCGTCGATCCTTCAACCATCCGCGCTCTACCGCACAATTTAACCCCCGCGCGGCATCACGCCGGATGCACCCCCGATTCGGGATAGCGGCGGCCGCACTCCAGTCGATTAGGCGGCGCGTTTAGGACACGAGTTATGAGCTCTCGATTTCCAGCGGCAAACGAGCGAGCGTGGCAGAAGGAGGGGAGGGGGAGGGAGGTGAAGAAACGTGCCGCTTACGACACCCACGCGAGAAGACGACGCGAAGACGACGACAAATGCGAGAGAATATCGATTATATTCCACGCTTTTGTCGGTATGTTTGTTTCTTTTTAATTTAACGCCCGTCGACGTTGAGGATAAAAAATCGACTTTTGTCCGGGATTCGATAAGGGGCGCGAGCGAGTGATCGTAATCACGATTGAACGGGGGATTTCAATTATCGGCGGTTTATCATAATGAATGCGTAATGAATCGATACTCCGTCTCGTCGATTTAATCGCCAACGTGACATAACGCAGTAATAGAGAGCGAATGATTAAATCAAGAAAGCAACGATTGATTAAAATTGCTCTTGAGTCTTCTTTCACTTAATGTACTTTTTCTAGTGTCAATATTTTTCGTGCTAAAAATATCAATACACAACATTCTCGCCAATGCATCAGAAAGATGTTAAATAATTCAGATAGTTTCTTGTTTCATCGGAAAGAGAAGAAACTCTTATAGCAAATGCGTAATAGACTCGCGGTCTAAAAAAATTAATAGACTCGTGTCTGCAAAACAATCTTTGAAGCACGCAAACGTCATATTAAAAATAACACTATTTTTGTAACTCACGTATTGGACCAAATAAAAATTTTACTAATAAAATACTTTTGTCTAATTATTTTTAATTGCACGTTCGCGTGTGTTGATTTATATTATATTCTACAAATTAAATATTCTATTTGAGGAACATTGAGAAAAACAGATAAATGCGCATATTAAACAACATAAAGTGCAGGAAAATATATGCATTACATATCATAGAATGTGCGAATTATCAGAAAACAAGCTAATTATAAACTGATGAATTAGCTGACAGCTAAAACCGTATAAGCGCTCGGTAAGGATCGTTGTAATGAACGATCGCGCGTTCGTCGATGGTCGTGAAATAGCTGCGAAGGATTAACCTCCGGCGTGGCGCGCGTCTCTCTCTCAACGGGATATCCCCAGAATCACCCCTACGAATTCCCTACCATTCCACCTACACGCGAGCCATCGTAGGGATGGCATATCCCCTCCGCGCGCTCGCGTCCCCTACTCCGCGTTGCGCGTTCTACCACCCCTACGAAGCCACACCTCCCATTACAAAAATTACACCGGTCGCTGATTTAGTGTTCTGCGTCGATTCACGGTGGCGCCCGCGCGCGACGATGGGGGGCAAGGGGGAACACGAGCAAGGAGCCGCGCGCGAGGGTGGGGACGTAAGTAATGAAAGGGTTGCCGCCGGCTTCGAGAATCACGGAATCATTCGCCAGATTAAATTAGAAAGGCTACGACCTTTTTTCCACTCCCATATCCACCGGGCCGACGAAATGGATTAAGCCGTGTTTATCGCCGCCACCGCTGTCGAATGGTCTCTTTTAATTATCGACTGATTTATGACGTCAGAGCTATCACAGCGCGGGAAGTTCGAGTTACCTTTCAGGAAGTAAACCAGAAAAAAAAAAAAAAGTGATCTTATCTGACCTTTCATGTTTATATTATCCCTCGCGTTAATCTTGGCGACGTTATCAGAGAAAATAGGAGTAGCTTCTGTATTTTCAACGAATTTCCAAGGACACTCATAAAAAGTATTTTACACCGGATGGTCTCTCGAGAGAAAGAGAGAGAGAGAGAGAGAGTAGTGAGATAAGTTTCAAGTCGACGTTCTTCAAACCCGAGGTTTAGAGTTGAAGAGTTGTTTAATATTGAAAATTAAAGAGCTACGGCGAATATAAGTTTCGAGAATGTAAATAGCTAATAAAACTTCATTTGCCAATTAATCTCAGGTGCGCTTTACTTTAACAGAGATTTAATTGGCGACTTAATTATCTAGTTATTGAATGTCGTAAATTAAAAACGCGCACGCCCGCGCTTATCAAGATGTTTAATACTGAGAAAATCGAGAAGAGCTATGAAAGGAAAGAAAATGACTCTTCCCCGTTCTTTCTTCATCGAGCAACTGTACCTATGTAATATCAAGCGAGAGTCAATCGCACGGGAAATCTCTAGTCGATGAAAAATGCTCTCCGCGTTCTCTCCGTCGCGAATCCAAAATCGCCATATACGACGTTCGATAATAGTTCTCCCACGAGTATCGCGAGTCGCGCGTTTCGAAAGCTTGCTTCTTCGCGCGAGGGAGAAAGCGAAAAATAAGAGAGAGAGAGAGAGAGAGAGCTCTGAAGTCACAAGAAACAAGATAGAGCGAGAAGAGAATCGAGAGAGTGCGCGCGCGCGTGTGTGTGTGCTGCAGGACGAAGGGCAAGAGAGGAGGAACAGAGAATGAAGGAGGAGGGTGCGCGGGTCGGAAGAGGGGGATGGGGAGCGTACTAATCACTTCTACGGACTTTAATGGAGGTTTTCTGTACGCCGTCTACTTTGTCCACGACTTATACTACTTCGAACCCCGTTGGAGCTCGGCGCGGAGCATTTGATAGAAAAAGCGGGCGGAAAGTAGCGTTACGTGTATTAAACTAAGCGGCACTCTCGCCGACCGCGCTCGCGATGCCCTTATCTCGCGAAAAAGCATTTAACGACGCAACGCGCCGCGCCGGCGCGACGATAAATTCCGCGTCGAACATGAAGAAGGCGACGTGTTACAATCCTCCGTGCCCGTTTCTGCCAATTTATGATAGTAATAAAAATATAATTGCTTCTCGAAAACAGTATTATTCTCCATTTAAATTCCATCATCGGATTCGAGGAAAAAAACAGTTGCCAAAGTGTATTAGCAATGATGTTACGGACGTGGACTATTTTTTATAACGTCAAAAAAATCTTACACGTGCGGATACGTTGCGCAACCTTCCGAAAAAAATTCAAACAGCTTTTACGTACAATCATACAATTTACATTTTAGTTTTTTTTTTATAAATATTCCAAGAGACGTGTGTCACGTATCTCGGAGACCCGAAATAATCCAAATTCGGCGCCCATCTGTCCTTTGCACCTGCGCGCGGAAATAACCGCTGGGGATGCTGCGGATTTAGAATGACGCAGCCCGACAGCATCGACGCTCGCACGGCGCGGATACTAAGAGCTTTTCTGGAAGAGCAGGGCTCCATTAGCCGACTCGCCTGTCTTCTGAGTCCATTACAAGATGAGCCGCCATCCTCCCGAATGACCTTCCCCACCTATCCGACCGCCCAACTCCCTTTCCAACTACTCTCTCACTGACACGTTGCAATCTACACACATTGCTCGTAGATACGCAAACTCACTCGCTCGTCCCACCACCGTGTCTCTTGCTATCTCTTTATATGTATTGTATATATACGTGTATATATATATATATATATATATATATATATATGTATGTATATATGTATCGCGCCAGACCGTAAACACGATGCAATTTAAAAGATCAATCCTGTTCTTCGACCACGTAAAGGATGGCCACGCGTTTCTGAAGACTCGACGAATGCGAACGAAGACCGACCGCACTCAAATCTTGCGCGGGACCATTTTCCAGAATTGAAGCAGCGTTGCAATTGAATTTTCTCTCTCTCTCCCTCTCTCTCTCTCTCTCTCTCTCTCTCTCTCTCTNCTCTCTCTCTCTCTCTCTCTCTCTCTCTCTCTCTCTTTCTCTCTCTCTCGCTCTCTCTCTCTCGCTCTCTCTCTCTCTCTAAATATACACTGTTTTATATAAAATTCACACTTTACGCTAGAATATTACACGGTTTAATTCGCATTAATAAGCGGATTTCAAACTGATTTTATAAGCGGATTTTGAGATATATTAATTGCATTGTTAATATTTTAACGTATTAATTTTACTTCGCCATTTTAATACGTTATTTATTTTAAACAGATTCATTGAGTGAAAATTTAAATCTCTAAAATTTTGTCCAAACGATTGCCGTGGCAATGGGCCTACGTTAACGCTCATCTCAATGTGTACATTGGGATATAAAGATTTCTTCGCGCGAAAAGAAGAAGAAAAAGAAGTAGGAGAAGGAGAAAGAGGAGAGAGAGCCGCGAATGCCGTGCCAGATGTACTTAAACTAAGAGCGCCGCTCTGCCGCGGCGTCCCCTGATTTATTCACTCCGTGAAATTTTTACTCCCTCCGCGCCGGGCCTCCGCGGGCCTTCGCCTGCCCCGACCGACATACGTCTTTGGAGCGCTACGCGCACCACGGGCCATCCCGAGACTTCCCCGGATAGACGCTGCCGCGTCTCCAAGGTATTCCCGAGTCGGCAGTACTTTTCGAATAAGTAAAATTCTTCGAAAAATTCTACTTCGCTTCCGTAAAATTCGTCGTTTGTGTTGCTCTCCGTCGAACGTTTCGCGTAACGAATTTAATGTTTCAATATTCTCCGAGAATATGCGATTTTAGTTTAATGTAATAAGTGTTTTTTACAATCCGTAAGAAAAGGACGTGAGAAAAGTGATCGATTAGAGATATCATTGACGTTTCCTCGTCGTTTAAAAAGTGAAGAATAAGCGCGCGACGAATATAAGTAAGTCCCCAAAGAATAAGCACGACTGTTCAAATAGCTCGAGTTTGAGTGTGCAGCTGCGGTCCGTTCTACGGGCAATCACTTACCCGGTTAATGCATTACTTGCGAGAGAGTGTACGAGCACTCACGCGATTACATACTCGCCAAGTACTTCTCGGTCGCGTCGCGCGGGATTCTTAATCGCGGTGTCATCGGCGATGCGCGATCGCAAATCGCGCGAGATTCGAAGAAATGAGATACGCGCGTATCTCCTTTTCGAGTTTGCAAAAATCTGTCTTGAAGAACAAAAGAAAATGAGGAAAAAGAGAACGGATACTGTCCTGTCTCCTCGAGATTCGTGCGAGTCGCGAAGCGCGGAATAATGGAGCATCGGGTGGGTATTTGCGAGACAGTAATGAATAAATTGTTGAACGCGCGTCTGTACATAGCGACGGTACCGAAAAGCCAGGCAGCCAAGCAACCAGGCAGGCAGGCAGGCAAGCAAGCAAGCAAGCAAGCAAGCAGGCAGGCAGGCAGGCAGGCAGGCAGACAGATAGGCGGGCAAGCATGTGGGTGGATGGATATTGCTTAGCTCGCGAGACCAAGGAAACCTCTCTTTCCTATATTATTCTCCCCAACCTCTCAGATCTCGTTCAGCGACTGCGCCGAGTGACGCGCGCGAGCGTTCAAGTACCGTAAACTCGAGTTATCTCGTTCCACGGTGTGCTTCCACTTGTCCCGTTGCGGAAAAAAACGCACGCGGGTAATCCTTCAACTGTTAACGCAGTCAAGCTGTTTTGCGATAATTATCTGTTTGCTCGCGCGAAGGGAGCGATTCATTAACGAAAGCGGCGAGAGTTGAATTCGCAATGCGGACGCGTAATCGCGGATCGCTTCGCGAATTCGACGACGTCGATCTATCGTGCGCGATTATCGAAACGAGCGAGTATAATAGTATAATCCGCCCTTTCCCGACACGACGACGTATATGCGCGGGATTAAACGCGCGCTCGCGCGAAACCATCGCCAGCCGAGACGGGGGGGTGAGGGGGGGGGGCAACACTCGCAACGCGCCATAGGCGGTAAACGAACGAGATATATATCACCGATCTATACTACTCGTCGCCAATTGCCTTATTGACATTAATAAAACGAGCCGGATGCGAACCGACGCCTAATGTCATCGAAACGTCCGTTGTTATGTGTGTGCGCGCGCGCGCTTACTATCCCGTAACGAAGGAAATTGTAATATTGGATTGACGCAAGTTGAACATTTCCGTAATTCATTGTAACACTCTGAGCTCTGTAACTTTTTTAATCCCATTGCGTATCGCTCTTAAGTGCGCGCGCGCGGTTAAGATTATAAATACCAGAGTTGAAGAGTTTCCAACAACTTATATATTTCTCGATGAGAGATGGAATGCTCCGCACTACTCGAGCATTGAAATATATTCCAGTTCGATAAGTATGATAACGAGCAACATTATCGGGCGCGCGCAACACCCACCGTTGCGCCGTGCTTTTATCCGCGAACTCAACATCTCAACGGCTGAAATGTCACTTAAGTTCGGGTACAAGCAAGATAATAAAGAGAGCAGTGGCGAGAAGAGAAAGGACGAGGGAAGAAGCGCCCTCCGGCGCGCGAGAAACCGAAAGGTCGGTGGAAAAGCCGAAGGGGAAGGATAGAACGTGCAAAGGGGGATCGAAGGACGAAGGGGGTCGAGCGATATTTCACCAGTTTCGCGTGCGGGCGAACTTTAATAATATTCGTTCCATCAGGTATGGTCGGCCTCATATTAAGTCGGTCCGCGCGAACGAGGCGCCGTCGGAGAATATGATGAGTATGGAGGACAGAGGGGGTGAAGTGAGGAGAGAAAAGAGGACGCGTGAGGTGGCACGACGACGGAGAATGAGGAGGTGGTGAAGAGGAGAGGAGAGGAAGAGAAGGAGGAGGAGGAGGCCGTGCAGAAGGGTCGAAGCGGGTAGAAGCGGGAGAGCGCGGAATGAGACGTGTAATAAAGTGAGTTTTTAATTTCCAGCAGTGCCGGTGGTTGGCCCCCGCGGGTTAGGAGCCCACGAGTTCGCCCCGTTGCCCATGCCCCGGACTCGCGGCCCCTGTCGGCTAGTATTACTAGATAAATCACCCAACAGGCAATAACCGCCCGTTGCCCCCCTCTCGGGTCCCGCTCTCGTTCGCCGGCTCGCTACCCACCTTCGGATCTCTCTGCCACCACGACAGCACTGATACCGTTCGACGACGCGAACACCGTCTGCGTCTCGCACGGAGGAAGTGAGATTTCACGCCGATTCTTTTCCTCATTTGTGTTATTCTCTCGATCTCAACTTCACTTTTGTTGTTACCGATTGTTGGTTATTTGTGTTTGTCAGACGCGGTAATATATATTTTTTGTCTACGTTAACACAAGAATTTAGATAGAAGAGAAAAAGTTAAGATAAAATTGAGGACTCGATTGTTTACAAAAACATTTATAAATTTTGCAAATGTATCTTGTATTATTTTTTCTTATCTTGTAAACGATTTGCTTACAAAATGATGCGGTTTTCATTACAAAAACAAATTCTGAATAAGCTACTGGAAAAAAGAAAGTACGTTTTTTTATTTAATATAACTTAATACATTGTTTTTTTTTTTTTTTTTGTAGCTGAATGTTTGCAGCTGTTCTTTACTTGATATACAAACTTCTTTAACGAGAGGAAAATCCATGAAATCTCAATCATGTAAACGCGGGATTTAATCAAATTTTTTTTTTTATTTTTAGCTACCGTTAAAACTTTGTCCCACGATAGTGGCACGTGCACGCACAAGAATGCGCATTTAATCGCTAACACTCCTTACCACGAGGTCTTCATTTATGTTAATCAAGCGTTCTGCAAACGTTTGCATCTAGTGTTTTAACGGCGTCGGATTGTACGTATCTTGAGGATGCTGCGAAGCGTAATGACGCTTATGATCAGACGATAATAAACGCAATAGAATTACCATAATTATGGCAACATTACCGGCGCACAATATTATCTTACTGATAGCATAATGCGCGCGCAAACTTAGACAAGCTTCTGCGGAGACAGACAACTAAAATTCCTAATAGGGAGAGAAGGAGAGAGAGAGAGAGATCTTCCACGTTCACATTACATTAAAAGTATTATGTATATAGCAATAATAACACTCAAACTGCAAAAGTTTTTTTCAACTTCTATCTGCAAACCAGGGTCGTTTGTGTCCTACTGTATTTCTCTCTATGTTAAAGTTTAGAAAACTTCTGAGAAAATTTACGTAGTATCTTTAAAACTTCTACCTTTTACAAATCAATCAGAACATTTTGAAAAAAATTAATTTGTTTAAATAAAGTTTTTACTCGAAATGTAGTTTTGTTTAAAAAAATCGTAACTTTCCAAGAAATTGATCGAATTGAAAAAAATACTTAAATTGAAGATAAAGATTGCAGTTTTCATTTTTTAAAATCATGCTATTGCATTTTATTAAATATTTTGGATTTTTTTTTGTCACTGTGGCTGTCGAAGTTGTAATGGAGATCTGAAATTTGGCAGTTACGTTCCCTTTCTATACAACTATTTTTAGGGCGAGGTCAGACCCTTCTCTCTCTTTTCTCATCTTTAAGTTATAGATGCAAGTAGATTTTGCGCGGACACGAATGACTTTGTGGTTTGTAGTGTAAGGGATAATAATAATAATAATAATAATAATAACCATTTAAACGCGACTTTTGATATGACAAAAACATGTTGACAAAACAACATGGTGACAAAATGTTCGAAACGATATTTTCAAATGTCCACGATACGGAGCCGTATAATTTTGTCAGAACGTAAAGTAAATAAAAAAATTTTGTCACGACGTAAAGTTCTATCCTGCTCCGCTGTGAGACTCCCGAAGGATAACCTAAGAAAATACAAAAACTCCCTCGGGGGGGAGCGTTACGGCTGGCGCTCGTAAGTTTACCGCCGCCGACAAATTAATGTCCTCGGATTACGGAAGCGGACCGCAGGGAAAGATTTCCGTCGAGGGCCGTCGAAGCCGTTTTCAAAATTTACTTCAAACCGCGGTTACATCCGCATCGTCCCGTATCGTATCCCTTCGGTTTGTTCGCGCGCGTTATTGTGAAACGTCTCGGCCCCTTTGATTATCTCTGATGACTCATTGCGATCACCTCACGCGCACCGTACCGGTCCAGCAGAACTGAGAAAATTTCTAACTTTTCTCCCGTCAAACATTTGATAAGTAATAACTATAATCTCTGAAGAACAATATGGAAATTATATTCTAAGGCTTTATTTTTAACACCGAACTTGTTTATAAAAAAAGACTGGCAAAAAAAAAGAATTTTATTTTTCACGCAAATTTGTTTTCATCAGAAAGCGCTGGAAACCTTCCAAAAGATTTCAATTAGAAAACGGATTAACGATATTCGAATATGGATTGAATTGATGCGGCCGTGCGACGCAACGAAGAGAGGCACGAAAGCGTGCGGATTAACTACTTTAATGCGGCACTTCCTGTCTACGGCGGTCATGCCGTGAAGCCGCGGTCTGGCAACTTGACTCTGAACTTGCTGAGAAAGCAGAGAGCACATCTGGAACGTATCTCTCTCGCGGTATCTCCTCTGCGTTCTCGACCTCTTGTTTTCTTTCTCACGGTCTCTGTTTTCGCTTTCTTCTTGCATTTCGACATTTACACGCTTTGGCCTTGCACGCTAGCACGTCGAAAGTCATCGCGTCGCTGTAATAGCACGAATATTCTTGTCGTACGTGCACAACAACAGAAGAATTCTAACATCACGCTCTCTCATCACAAGTATATTAGCGAGAGTATTTTAAAATCTATCTTGTGTATATACATACGCATATAATATACATACACGTAAAATATATATACAACACAAGTAAAGTTAGATGTAAACGAATAAAATATAAATATATTTCAGTATTTCGTAAGAAAAACAAAGTTGAAAAAACATGCTGAAGAATTAGAAAAGTATTTAAATATTGTTCGAATATTCAAACGTCTGCAATATAAAAAGTAAACTTAAAACTTTGTACTTTCATCATCGTTGAATTTTAATTTTATGTGAAAAATGTAAAAACAATATAAACGAGGGAAGACCGAACGCGCTGCGATCCAATTTTTATTAAAAGGAAAAATCTCTTTCTGCAAATTGCGCCTGAAAGCCGCAAGGCGAAAGAAAGCGCGATAATTCTAGGCCCCACAGTGCACGGCCCAATTTTCAGCTTGGCGTGTCTTTTATCCCGATCTCGTAAACGCGACAATCGCTCATTAACAGATTTCTTGGCGGCACTGCCGACATGGGTTAAATCGCATTCGACGCCGCGGATTGCATTCAGGTCGACCTGGTGCACGTCGACACGTCGACGGGGTGCATTTAAATAAAAAGACACGATAGCCCCCGCTCTTGGAGCGCGATATATCTCGCGCGGGACAAAATCGGGTTGGTTGGGAGCTCGAGGGATAGGCAGAGAAAGGACGGCAGGGGGGAGCCGGAGGGTCAAATGGCGGGCAGAATGCGCGGTGATTGCTGAAGGGCCGCATAATTGCACCCTTTGTGGTGCAATCAACGGCGCAACTTGGACGGCGCCTACGTCTATCGGCCCTCGTCCCCTCCCCTTCGCTTCCAGAACTGTCTCCCCTCCCTTCGTCGCCATTCTCTCTTTACCGTCTCTCGCATTAGCGGGGGCGTCATCAGCGGCGATCCGATCGTTCCTTAAATATCGCGGCAGTTAACGCTAAATACACTCGTCGCCCAACTACCGTTGCGAGAGTCCTGGATTTTTCGAATTCCGTCTTCGTTCCCGCAAAACCCCGACGACGTTGCCGACAAGATAAAAATCATGCGCACGTTAATGAGCGATAAGCGACGAACCGTGATGTGAACGATAAAATTGATGAGCTTATCATTAGTGCGATATATGTGCGCACGCTTTAACTTTGTCAAATATTCTTTAATCGTATTCAGACGGTATAAAAGCGCTCTAAAATATCACATACACAAACGATATGCTTATTTAAAAAATTGTTTTATATTAAAAACAAAATACAGTTTTATATATATACCTGCGATATATCGGAATGTTAAGAAATATTTTTTCAAAATATTTCTCAGAAAGTTGTCGACGAATGAAAGAGAGAATTAATGAACAATTTTATTTAAATAATCTAATTACTGTTCGCGCGCAATGCGTAACTGCACCGTTCATTAGATTGCCAACATGCGCGCAATCAAAACGAGACAATCATCGTGAAAGGTCGAGCGAGATTTTTGTATCGCGAGGACGACCGCAACACGGCACAATAGAAAGTAATGCGTCTCGCTCGGTAAAATTTATACGCTATTCAGCCCGCGCACAAACGTCGGTAAATTCCGTTGAATTAACCATCGCCGCGGTATCGGGGAAGAGCGACTAAGCGGTTCCACGGAACGATTCACGTACTCGATTTCTCTCATCCCGCGTTCGCTGTAATGCCAGTCCAATCCTGGAACCCGAATTTTATCGGATTCGAATTCACTGTGTCTACACTAAAACATATTTGGATTTCAAAAAAAAACTCCACCAGAAACTTCTATTAAAAACACGGTATTAAGTTTCAGAACGAGAACTTTTTTTTGCAAAAGAACACGACAAAATAATGTGTATGAATTATTCAAATAAATAAATAAATAGATAAATATATCAAACTTTTGCATTATCACACACGCAAATGCTTTTAATTTGATTAATCTCCGTCAAAGTTAAAAAACAAAAACAAAAACATGTATATAAATTTGACAGCATTCTTCCGTCAGAATAGAACTACGCGAGGCAGCATTGCCGTCTCTCGGCTTTAATCGCTCGATTTAATGAGGCGGTAGGATCAGGATACAAAGTGGAACGTGGACAATTAGACGGAAAAGGCTGGTGTCTGGGTATATCGGAGAAGACGACCGCACAAGAACTGGTCGATCTCGAAACATCCTGCGCGAACGCGCCATGTGGCGTGTTTATTTTAACAAGATCGCGTATGTACGGTCGTTTATTAATTTGGACCGTTTGGCTGCACCAGGTCGTCGGCGTCGTTGGAAGAGCGCAATGTTTACCGCCTCACGAGGCAACCCTCGCTTCAGGATTTTACTTCGACGCGCAAAGCGGCCTTCATATGGCGCGCATCCGGCAAGCGAATTCGCGCGATTGAGGATCACTGAAGCTTGAGGCTGGCGACACGACGATGCCATTACCGCGTCGACCTTCTCCCACACCCTCGGCTCCACCATTCTTCTCTGTCTCGCTTCTCCTGTGCCTGTCCTTGTCTATCTCTCTCACTCGGTCCCCCTCCCCCTCCGCCGTATTCCCCTTCGAACCCCCGCGCCCACGTCCTCCTCTCGTCTTTCATCTCGCCTGCACCGCAGGTCTTGAATTATACAGACAGCGCCACTTAAAATAATACACCCGGTACAAACTGAACATCAACGCTAAAACCTGTCGTTTTCTGTAAGCTGGAATTATGGAAATTCCGCCGCAGCCGGTAGTAGTGTCCTTTTCCTCCGGCTGTGGCCTCCTTTCTACACTCTTCGGGGCGACGGAAAGCCTGGATGAGACTGAAATACGTGCTAATTTCACGTTTTCAGGAAAAGAGCGGTAGATACGCGAAGAGCGAAGCGAGGATGTAACGAATTGATTTATCGTCATTTAAAATCTTGAGACACACCATTCGGTATTAAAAGTAACGTACAAAGAGAAGTAATTTACGAAGAAACAATTTGCAATTTTCGATGTAGTCGCCGATCTCGAAAAACATTGTTGTATAGAATATCCTCGCGAAACTACGGCGTGGTCGATGATATTATCGATATAGCAACCACGCTTGAGAAAGAGAGAGAGAGAGAGAGAGAGAGAGAGAGAGAAGGAATAGCGCGATAACACATCCCGGGAAGTACCGTTTTCGTAACTGATGCAAACACAAGACACGCCGGTATCTACAGCGGAACATAAACGGCGCGCTTAATCAAAGCTACATGTTATGAACTTATCTCTGACACTTTTTCCACCTACGTCTTAGAATACCGTTCGATCCAGCAGATACCGATACTATTTTTTTGCTAAGTATCGAGTTAGAGAGAGAGAGAGAGAGAGAGAGAGAGAAAGAGAAGTGCGGCGGCTAATAAAAGACTCGCTTAATTAGAATGTTCGTTAAGAGGCGTAAGTCCTCGTTTACCCCGCGACCTCACGATTGCCCGACCGAGATCCGCAGGTAAAAACGTAAGAACTATTTTCATTAAACTCGGCGGTGAGTTCGCCCAGCGCAAAAGTCTTCGCTTTTGTAGGCGAGTGCCGAGTGGCCGCCGCGTAAAGAGATTAAGCCCGGCGGAAACACGGGGCGAGGAGTGAGAAGAGAAGTGAGGAAGAGGGGGAGGACGGGTTGCTACGCGGAGGGTATGTTTCGTTATTAATTCGCTCTTATTAATTCCGCTTAGGAGATTCGAATGAAACGGCATATTCGACGCCGCACGTCGTCGTGGCCGGATCGATTCCAGTTTCTCCCCCTATCTTCTCTTTCATCCCGCTTTCGTCCAGCCGGCGTTCCTCCTGATGACTTCAATTCGGATCGTTAACGCTGATTTCCGTTAAATTGCCGCAAGAGAAGAATTTTCTCCCCGGCAAAGACGTGGGCTCTCAAATGACCCGCATGAAGCGTTCGACAATTGGTATAGTTTTTTTTTTTTTTTTTTCTAAAGTTTATTTTACAGAGAAACATTGTACTTACTGTTCGGCGAGTTTTTTAAACACATCGTTTCTTTTTATATGCCATTATATGTATATATATATTTTTTATTATTTTATTGCAATATGAATGTATTTTTAAAATCAAAAATTGAATTATTCCTTAACGATATCGCTTTGTGTGCGAATGACACTCGCAAGAAAGAGATACGTAGATACCTGCAACCCTGATGGGTACATTTCTGTGTTATTTACGCAAAAAAAAACCAAAAAAGCATAATGCGACTCGCGGGCGAGCGAGCGAGCGGAATCGAGTTGCTCAAACAAAGAACGCGACGAGGAATCGGGTGTCTTTCCGGCACGCGGAACTTTCTTTCAAGTTCTCTCGAACGCGCGAGTTTGATTTTCCGTACGCAAAGTAACATGCACGTAAACCACGGCCGAGTTATTTCAATGAGTCGCATCGTAGAAGCGAAGAGGACGACGGTGGACAGACACGCGGAATGGGGAGTCGTCGGCGCGGCGGCAGTCACTGATTTAACGCGAGACAATTGAATCTAATTACGAGCGTCGCGGCAGCCAGTGATACTCAATCCCGCCCATTCCGCGTCGCGTTTTTTTCCGTATCCTCTCCGTCTCTAGTTCTCTATCGAGTCGATATTGCGCGTTACGTCGAGCTCCACGGCACCGGTAATATTTTTCCCGCCCGTCAATTTTCTTTTCCATTACGGCAACTATTAAAAGACTCCTGACGGCATGCGCGCTCAGCCGCGAGATTGGAAAAGACCATAAGTCCTTAATAAGATTCACAGTATCCAACTTTCCATACGTATATGTCACAAGACGTTATAAATTAAACACACACACATACACAAATCTTTCTTTTGCTGATATCGAACATATGTATGATATTATTTTTTCGATTAATGAGCAAGTTTTGCCACGTGCTGATAAAATAGAGATGGTGGCGTATGACCGACGTCATGTATGTAAAGTAGCGACTCGCGTAATGAGGCGAACATCGCGCAAAACGGAATTTTTTCAACCGAGAGACGCTACCAAGCGCTAAAGCGCGCACGGAATGGACATTAAAACGTATTACGATTCTCGTGTGTGCACCGCATCGCATTAGCGGCGTTAACGCCGGCATATAACGCTCGCTCGCGAGTGCAATCTCAGAGACCGGTCGGCGCGCTCCACTGGTTGCTCTGCGCGGCGGCGCAGCGCGCCAAGCGCGCCCCTGGCTGTTCATTAGAGGCCGCATTGTCCGCTAACTAAGTACAGACGCAGCCCTACCCACTGCCCTCGACCAACCTACTGATCTCCGAGAGCCCTCGTGCCCCTCGCGACCGCACGTAGAATCTCTTCCATCCCCAGCCGTTGCTGTTCCACGGAGCTTGTTCCACGGCACAACCGGCAGCTCGAGTAGCAACGCACTCGAGTCGCGCTGCTCGGTCGAGCCGATGCAACCCAAGATCTGTTTCGCGCGATTGCAAACTTTTTTATCCCGATTTCATATAATTTTATGATTTTGTCGTTTCTGTACTTTCATCGTTTTTTATTTCAATTTTGATTTTGTTTTCAATAATTGCAGAGCTTAATACGCGAGCTGTCAATCTTCGGCTAATAGCCGAGAGAGAAAGAGAAAAATGCGCTCTCTTTCACTCTCTCTTTCTTTTTTTACCCGGGCCCATCTTACATTATCGCGCTATTATTATTTTATCTTCTATAGTAGTTTTTTATCTCTCTTTTTTTTTTTCGTCCCGCTTGCCAAGCCGCGTCTGGCTCGCACTGCTCGACAAACCACTTTCACCCACTCAACCCCCCCACCCGCCTCCGTCTTTTCCCATCCGCTTCTGCCGACACATCCATCCCCATATCTCACTCCGCCGCGCTACTCGATTCAGCCTCGCCGCGACGTCACGCCACGTTCGATTTCCACGAGGACGACGACGTTGCAGCGCAAAGTGCCGGTCGAAGAGTCTCCCTTACTACTTCGCTCCGGCTTCGGGATCGGTTTTTGTGCACTCAACGATAGTAGAAGTTTACTGTCGCCCGTGATACGTCGACTCGACGTACGTTTTAGCCGTAGCTGGTAGCTATTGCCGCGCGCCACAACCTTCCGTCGAGTACGGAGTACATTTTGTTTGATGGAAACAATCAATCGGGTTACGCGTCCGTCGTCTAAACAAATTTCTCTCGTCTCCATTACAGGATTACAATTTGAATATTTTTTTATTTTTTTATTACACGAGAGAAAGAAACACGAAATAATTATATTTTATAACAGAGGATAATAAATTTTTCGCAAATTTATTTATTGGTGCGATTAAAATGTTTAAATTGTTTTTTGTGTAAAAACGTTGCGATAAATTAAGTTACAAAGAGGAGAAAGAGAGAGAGAGAGAGAGAGAGAGAGAGAGAGAGAGAGAAAAGCAAGCTCGCTCTCTCTTTAGCTCTCGCTAGCTTTTTAATTGAAGTAATAAAAACATCATGATCGGCAAGAAATTTATGAGAAAGCTAGTTATGTTAATTTAACGTCGACCTGCCAACTTACGATACCCTAAAAGCGTGTGCGCGTCGATATATATATATATATATGTATATATACGCGCCGTCCGGCTGCTTACCGAACCTGATTGGTTAGAAGAGGCCGGAAGCCCTTCGACGCACGGAACACACGACACGACAAGCTGACGAAGGGAGAAACACGTAGTCGAGCTAATCGCATTAGGGACAGCGGAGCCATAAATATAAATACGCGGCGGCAACCTGGCCGAATGTTAATTCCGGCCCGTTCTCGTTACCGGCTAATAAATGTGCATTACAATCACCCAGATATGGAAATCCGAGCTATGCCTATCCAAGCACCTTACCCGGTGGCCGACGCAACCCGTGAGTTAACTCACCTCGTCGCCAATGTGGATGTCCGATCCAACGCGACCGGGTTAGACAGGCGAGCTCGTTACCCTTCGACCAACCCGCGGTCAACCGGCTTCTATTACCCGAGTCCGTGTATCCCGGCTATGTAAATAGCCGTAGCAACGCGAAGAGAGCGATCTTTGAGAATCCGGAATCGAGAACAGAGCACCGACTCCGACGCTATTATATCGGCTTGTGCGCGCTCGCAGTAACGAGTGAGCGAGCGACCGACCGGCGAATCAAATCCCCTTAGCGCTCTGCGATATAATCGATGCCTCATTATGGAATAATCTACCTATATTCATGGGCTTCCATATTGTCCACTGGAAACATCTCGGAACGTCGTATTGTATAATATAATGACATGTTCTTCATAATGTGTAATATGAACAGAGTCCTTCCACACAGTTATATGTTGCCTTTTGCGATTTTTATGTCGGAAAGTTTTCTCCAACGCGATTTTATTAAACTCTATTTCTCTCTCTCTCTCTCTCTCTCTCTCTGTACCTATTGTGTGTATACACGTTTTTCCTGAGTGCAGTTGAAAAATTAACGAGCGTAATGGAGTTAAACCGGTAATTATCTATCGTTAATTTTTCAGTCGCGCTCAGAAAACGCACACAAATGTCGAAAAATCAGACAAAAATTTGTTCATCGTTGTGCGATAAAATAAACTTTTTAACATAACAGACACTGATTATAAATAATAATCGTTAATTAGCTCTCCACCACCAACTTCCATAAACACAGACGCTCGCGAACGACACGACACACGAACACGTTACTCGGGAGAAGCGGAGAAAAGAATGTACGTGCAAATGTTATCTTTTTGAGTCACAACGGCGGTCAATTACCGTCCCCCACGTCGTTCTCATTACGCTAAAAAGTTCATTAACAAGCGTAATGAACTTAATCGCTAATCGTCGAGCTATCTTCGCCGGCAAAAGGGATATGGGTGTTGCGAAGCGTAGGTATAGGCATAGGGGATGTGCGCGTTATCTTTTCGAGATGCTCGCCGCGTTGCAGCTGCTTATCATGAGCTCGCATGAGACATGCTCCGCATGATACGCATGCGGTAAGACAGGTTTTCCTACTTAACGTACCCGCATAAATGGCGTCCCTAAAATAAATGCCTATCCAGCTATTATGCGCACTCAACACGCACGCTCGGATTCGATAAGCTTTATATAAGAACACATATCTTACGCGCGTTTCCGCGTAAACAACGACGTTCTTCTTTTTTTTTTTTTTTTTTCAAAGAAAACTATCTAAAAGGACACAGAGTAATATTTTATGCAAATCAAAATGATAAAACATAATTACGCTATTTGAATGACAATTTTTTTTGGAATTAGAATTAAAGGCGAAAAGAGCCTGTGTAAATGATCTTGGTGTATCAATTTTTTAATTTGTTTGTTATTCGACCAAACGTTTCTATCCGTCGTTGGGATCTTCTTCAGTGAATAATCGAAAGGTAAAAAAAATATAAATAGCAATTACTAACAAAGTGAGATTGAAATAAGAATCAAAAAGATTAAGAGAATTATCGAATATTTGTGAAAAATACAAAATGTATTAATGTTCGCACCATTGTGTGAAGTGAGATTAGTCGTCATCTATAATGTAACAATACAAGTCGAAAATTGGTATTTTTTTGACATTAAAATCATGATACAAGAAAAACTATACCGACCGAACAAAAATGATTATCGAGGTTTGTTGTAGGATTAAGAGTATACGATTCGATAGGATGCTTACGAATGATTCATCGTCGTCGTGACAGTTTCGCTACAAGCAAAAACGCCTAAACGGCCGTGAAGTCTTGACTTTTCCCGCGCTATTTGATCGATGCTATTTTCCACGAGCGGCGTTTCGTTCGCGTAAATGTGTGTGTGTGTTATACACATATATAAGCGCACGCGAAGGAAGAGAGCAAGCGAGCGTTCGTCTCGCGATCTCGACTCGCTCCAATATCCGAGTTTTTTGACAGCAATTTCGGTCACGTCCGATAATATATCTGGATCATTAATATAAAGCTCGGGCCGCCCTCCTCCTCTCCACACATACATCCCGCGCATCCCCCGTCGCGGGGAAATTGCTTTTCAATCCCCTATACCGACCCGTCCCGCCTAACCCCCTCTAGCCGCGACTCCCACCCGCATCTGATCCGCTATCTCCGTCTAGTTCTCCGCGTAGCCCTCTCCTTGCTCTGTTTCTCCCCTCCGGCTCTTCTCTATACACGCGCGTATCACCCGGTAGATTTCTCTCGTCGACGTCATTGCTGCTGTGGCGTTCGTATTCAAAAGTCGGATTTATGCGAAATCTAATAGTACGAAATCCGGTGCAAAACTAGAAGCTGAACTCTTCAATTTCTCACAAGAGAGAGAGAGAGAGAGAGAGAGAGAGAGAGAGAGAGAGAGATCGTATAAAAGGCATATTAGAAAAACACTTCACAAAATTATTATTTCACTTCCGCGCAACGGCATTGCTTTGGACGTAACTTCGTTTAAGACACTGTCACATTTCTCACTCACCTCTGTGAGTAATGCAAACTCTGTTTATTTGTCTAGTTCTCTCTCTCTCTCTCTCTTGCTCTCTCTCCTTCTCGTAATGCTTTTAAGTGCGCTACTGCGAATTTTCGTAGCTCAAAGGGTCGCTCGCCCGCATTAGCTCAGGAAACAGCAACCATCGGTATATACGCTGTCTCTAATACGCGGCTGCGTACGCAAACACGCGCAACTCGCGAGAATCCACAGAGTACGTGCGTCCCGAGTGGATGCGGGATTACGGATCGGAGGCTAAAGTACGTCCACGTGTGAACACGAGCGGGGAACGACGTGTCGGGACTGACGAAATATTGATACTTTAACCCCTATAAAACGAGTGCTTTCGACGTCGACATTTTTGCACTCGATGTTGGTCGGGTATTTTTTTTCTTTTTTTTTTAACGTTTTTGTACACAGAAAGACTATACTCGATGCGCGTCTACGTATGTACGCGCTACCCGGTACACACTATCCGGAGCCTGCACGGAACACCCTCCCATAAAGACGATCCCCTCGATCAGATAAAAAATATATTATAGCCGGCACGATCCGAGGGCTCGATACTTCAACGAGGCGCTCTCCTCGGAAAACGGACAGCGCATCCACCCCCGTTTCGCGACCCTGCCTCCGCTCTCTCCCCGTCTCGCCTCTCGCCGCGCTGGTTTGGAAATCGCTATCGAGCGATTCGAGCGCTCGAATGCAGATCGCTGCACCGCCGCCGAGTCTCGGGGATGACATTCGACGAAATTAGATTCCGCGGCGAGGGTGGAAACGCGCGCTCTCGGCCACTTTTACTGTCTTCCCTCGTGGTTTCTCGACGGTTACTTCGATTGTTATCCGAGCACGAAGGGAACAACGTATATATACTCGACGACACGACTCTCTCTCTCTCTCTCTTTTATTCTCTCTTTCTCTCTTCATCACCGAGTACATCGAAAAGCATCGATTTCGCGACAGAAATAGGATTGATCGAAGGAAGCTACGGCATGACTGAATGACGTGGCGTCAAATTTAAATCCAAGAAAATAGAAAATGTTATTGAATCAATGTTAACAAATTATGTCAATCTTATGATTACCAAAGACATAACAACAAATCAAAAAAAAAAAAAAAACAAGAAATCTTAAATTGCAGAGATCTTAAATTCTAGATGTCCTGGCGCTGAGTGTGAAGGTTGAAACAAAACTTAAAGTAAAAAATTGTTTCGGAAAAACCGTGGCTTCTCGTTTAGTCATTTGCGGGTGGCGCAAATTATCACGATCGCATTTCCCGAACAAGCAATATCGCTCTACAGCTGCACGCGCGCATATCTATCGCGACCGACAAAGCTCAATGGACGACCAAGAACCATCGGAAAAGCTAATACAGCAACGTGGCAGGAGGAGGCGAGGGAGGAGGGGGAGGGCGGAACGGAATGGAGTGCCGCGGGGTGAAGGGGAGTCCGGTTTGAAGCTGGGGTGAGGCGCCATCGCGAGCAGCCAGACCGAGGGGGAAAGCGTTTAATTCATTACGGAGATTAAAAAAGTAAATTGCCTCGTCTCTCCGCGCGCGAAAGAACAGCGAGATAATCGCGGCCGAACGGACACATTCGGCCACGAAAATATTTAATTAAATTCATGACCGCAAGATACGGTTTGTTTCGGACTCGCCGCCGAAGAGCGCGCTCGAGAAGCGAAAGTAATTATCTGAATCTTTCCGAACGGCCGGTCACGTCTCTTTTTCACAGAAGCCACCACCGGCTGTTGGACGAGAAACGTCGGAACGCCGATGGATCGTTTCTCCGTGTCGGTGAGAAAGATGAGGACAGGAGAAACCGGTAATTGCGTCCGAGAGCGCAAGAAAACTCGTCTAATTAACACATTGGCCACACCGCATACCGGCAACGTCAATACCTTTTTTTCACGCAACTACGCATGATTGGCCAATACATCGGCGATTTTACTACCTACTATCGCGATCCGTTTCGCCATCGTAATTTCCGTAACAAGTATACGTTGTGTGTGTGTTTCAAACTACACACATTACGCGCGCGGTACAGAAAATTACACTTAATAAACGTTTTATTTGAGAAATAAAATATTTTTTTGCAAATAAAGTAACATTTTATATTACATTTCGTTCGCTAAACAATTTCATGTGAGATTCGACCGGATCGTGAAAACACGTAAAATTATGACTGAAGTTTCTCCTATATATACGAAGAAAATAGAATATCCCGGTGGATATAAAAACCAAAAAAACATATGTAACTGTAGGAATAAAGATTTTTGCATAAAAATGTGTTCGGGAACGGGAAGGAAAAACGTACAAGGCAACGCGCATAATTTATGTGTCGCAATGCGAGGATTCTCTCTCCAACTTGTTTCATCCATGATTGCCCCAAATGGAATAGCGTATAAATATCTCTCTCCGTATAAGAGTGGATTTCTGACCTATAAGCGTGGCGCAATAATAGCAGCGGAGCGGAACTAAAAACGGCCGGACCGTCGGTCGCATCGCCTGGCCCACCGACAAGAAGCCGTCTCGATTTATGGGTCCCGCGCATTAGACTTGAAAGGCGTGCTTTTTAGACCCACCATCGCCGTTATAGAGACTCCGAAGAAAGAAATTACGACTCGCTTATGTGATTTATTAACACTTTAATAGTTCGTACGTCTATATAGAGTCATTGACAATTGTATCACACAGATAGTTTGTGCGTATTCTGAAAACTACAAGTGAAATTCAACACATCGCGTGTTCGACTTGTTAAAATAAAAACTACTATTGCCTGTAATTAAAACGTAAAAAATTTTCGAGAGATTATCTTCGAGAATTCGCCAATTTAGAATCGTTTGCGGAATGTTTTGCAGAAATAATAAAAAGAAAAAGTTATGTAACACCCGAACGTTTCGAATTTTTATTTTAAAGTTATTTTTTCAGTAAAATATACTTGATCTGACAATCACTCCTATGCATCAATGCCCGACGATGCGACATGACTTCATGCGTCAAGTTGTCGAATATGTTGTGAGAAAAGAGGCATCGTCAAGACTAGAAATTCCGTTAAGAAACTTAAGATCAAACCTTCTACACATTTAATAAAAAATTTTAATAAGAAAATGTGTGTTGAATGTATGTTACCTCGAATATTAACCCTTCGTAGTCAGACGTGGGTCTCCCAAACCCACTCAGAAATTGCGCATCGGCATTTCTGAAAAAAATTAGTTTTTTTAAACTAATTTTATATCTTCGAAACTCTACTGAGAATTTTTTAATTTGTCTTTTTTTATCGACGCAGAAGTGTTCAAACTTTCGATTAAAAAAAAAAAGATTGAAAAAATATTGATCTTTCGCAGAGATATTCGATCTTAAAATCGCGTGGATCTCACAGACCCGGTCTGACTTAACTCGTCATTTTTGACATCTGACCACGAAGAGTTAAACATTAAAATGTGACTTATTAAAAATCTTCAAACTTAATACACGTGTTTAATTGCAATTATTAAATATAAAAGTGCATCACGGATTTCTTCCATTTGACGTATTGCATCACGGCATACACGAGTCGTTTCGTTTTCGATAGACACGCGCTCTGGCTGGCTGGCCAGACAATACGTTATTACGATCCAGCTTTATAACTTACCTCTTATATCCGTCCCCTCGCACAACGCAATCTCATTATCGGGGATGCACTCTCCGTATTAATACCGAGAACGAATTAACTTTCGGAACGTGACAGCACCAAATATCATTAACTTTATATCACCTCGCGCGAGCGAAATAATACAGGGACTTCCGCCCGAGGTAACTATGACGCATTTCTGCCGGCCGAGACGTGCTAATCAACTGATGAGTTTAAAGTCAATTGTTGAACGCTCACATGTATATATATATATATATATGTCTATTTTAATTAATATTACAGAAGTTCAGCCCAAACTCTCTCTGCAGATATCAAAAATATAAATTTAGTTTTTTTCGGAGATGTTTTTGTTTTCTTAAAATCAGTGCAAAAGCAACAGCAGAATGTAAAACACACAAACACACTCCCTTTTCCCCCCTCCCTTCCTCCCCGTCATTTCCAATAGGACGGGAAAATTAAGCGCATTTTTTGCGCGAAATATCACATTCTGGATTTTCGATATTTTAGCATTTCGTAAATTTTTCCGTACATGGAATCCGGCTATTACGACCGAGTGTAGCGAATAAGGGGTGCGACTGGTCGGAGAGAGCAAGGGGGTGGGAAAACGGCGCGGCGGTTCGCTCGATTTCGAATAAAGTTAATTGGAAAACATTGTAGTACGGGACGGGACGGGACGGGACGGGACGGGACACGGAATTGTGACGAAGGAGCGGGTGAGGGACGACGGGAAGGGAGACAGGACGACAGATCGGCGTGAGGGGAAGGTGAGAGGTTGGTGAGTTAGCGAAAATTAATATTCCATATCGGGCCATCGCATCCGACAACGTCGATGATCGACCTAACTCGCGCGACAAAAAGCGAGTTTTTCCAACGGCGCGACGCAGCTTGGTGGAAACTGGATGACGATTTGCGTAATATTATATATTCGCTCGCCTCGCACATTGAAAGCAACACTGTGCGAGAGTTACGTTGACTAATTATCAGCGGTCACATTAATCGTTATACGTAAATTAATAAAGTTATTAACGTTGCTCGCGTGTATGTGAAGATCGTTCGTTGCAAAGCGTAACAACAACTCGTCGCGCGAATTCCTAATTACTGAGTTATCCGCACGGCTCGATAATTACACAATACTACGCGATCGGTTAGTATCGATCGCGTCTTTGTGAATATTTCAGAATTTAACCGATTGCTTGCAGTTTCTATCGCGCGCGGATGAACAAGTTTTTGCGTGTGAACGAAAAATTAAATAGAACAGAAGCGTGTAATGTAAGACTTATATATATGAGACACGTAAGCAAAGCGCCATCATTTTCTCATTTTTTGTTATGTATCAAAAAACAAAAACTTTATAGAAAAACTGTGAAAAAGATTCATAAAAATGTGAGTTTTTTTTTATCTCGAACACGTCAAAAATGTTCGAAACGTTTTTAACAAACAGAATCTGCGAATTTTTGCGATCTTACGGTGCTCTTATATCAACACCTACGTATACCTCCAATAAAAGATTGGTGCAGTTGGCCGACAACACCGAATCGATATCTACAAAGCAGAGAGCTGTGGACACTATTTACAGTCGTGTCAAATGAAAAAAAAAAAAAGATATTCACTGGCGCGGTAAATTGTTTTGCGACTAATTTAGGTTCAATCGGATAGCGCGCGCACAGTAACTTGGCGTGTAACACGTCACTAAAATAAACAAAAAAAAAAGATGGAAAAAGACGAAGCGTTAATAGACAATTGAACTATCCGGGATTCGAGCAATCCCGATAACATTTTTATTAGCGATGCCTTCGATCTCGTGACGCCGAAACCGCGGCGAAGCTCTCCGCGGGATATCAAATTTCGTAACAACCCGGCCAGCGGGTAGTCGAGTTATTTCAGGTGGGCGAAAAACGCTCAAAAACACACGTGTCATCATGTAGTGTTATTTTTGCCCGATCGTAACCGTAATTGGATTTGGAGCGCAAATTGGTAGCGGGGTAGTCTCTCAAATTCCAGAAAAATCGCGAACCACCGGCGACCGAGATGTTTCATTCATAGAGAAAGCTCGGCGCGCGATTCTCTGGTAATCTGTTCCTCCGAAAATAGATTTTTTTTTTTTTTTCGAATCTCGATTTATTGTAGATGAGAAACTGAACAAAAAATCACGCACAAAATGAAATTACACAAAGGTTTTATACAATCTATACATATATATATCTAACACAATAAAGAGCGACGATGTAGAGAATCTCTCGCACACACTTGGATCAAACAGGTATGCGGAGTGAGACTGTTGGAAGTCAGCCGAAAGAAACGGTACTCGGAGGATCACCGCGGATGAACGTTCCATCCCATAAGCTTGTCCCCCATCGAAACGTATAGCGTCTCGTGCACAGTTCGGTGCATCGTATGTCGCGCGTCTCTGCGGCCCGGCTGTTGGATACGTGCGGCACGAAGATGCGCCGCGGGATCACCGACTGACAGCTCCCTAATGGAACCCGTAAATACCGCACGGGGCACGTTATGTTTTCCAAATGAAATCCCGAAAATTTACTCCGGCGACTGCAGCCGCCGCCGTTTATCCTCTCCGGATAAAACATTACATTTTGTGTCTCTCCCTCTCTCACGCTTTCATTTAATATAATAACGCTGCAATGTCGTGGTACATATAGTATATATATATATATATGTACACGATTGCTGTTATTGGTCGATTTCTGCAGTGCAGTTACATACATTGAAACATCGAGCGAGATCAATGGCGTTTGCATTATTATGCGATTGATGGGTCGACGCATGATAATCCAATCTGAAGCAACGAAAAATCCGTATAACCAGGAGCAGATAATTAGGAAGCGAGCTCCGTATTGATTGATTCAATTTCCAGCTCGATAGAACGAACGTCCACTTTAATTACACCAACGAACAATACGTTGACGATTAATATTCATATTGCGATATTGTAATATCGTGATACGTAATACCGTAATACGCTAATATCGCGGATGTTAATAATGGTTCGCTTAGCGTTTATTTATGCGCGATTAATTACTGCCGCGAAAAGGAAGCCGTTGCGTGTTAGAAGATCCAACAAAATTCGAAAATAACGGGAGAAGAGATACGTGTGTATATATATATATATATATATATACACAATTATAAGCGTACAAAAATATTATGCAATGAAAGACGACACACGGCGCGTATCGTGCACGCGCATATTTAGTTACGTTATTACCGCGCGTGTATATCCGACGATTACCGCGATGAGATGCGGGCGCATCATGTACGTAATCGATATCGAAACCAGATAAAAATAATATTACGACGCTGCGATTATGATACCCGCATCGCCAGATCGAATCGGTCGCGGCGCAATCGCGACTGTTCGACGCGACTCCGCGCTGATATATAGGATGCAGATTGCAAATACGATTAAGCGTTATTGCATTTTCTACTTTTCTCGGAATTACATTCTTTCAAATTTTATTACCCGCCGATATCGATTGGTCGTGGCGCACGGTCTCGCCTCTTGGCATGCGTACAGAGAGAGAGAGAGAGAGAGAGAAAGAGAGAGAGAGAGAGAGAGAGAGTTACCTACCGCGGCTACACGGATGAATGACACCATCGCATCTCACGCCCCCTCCGAACGCGTGGATATTAATTTGCAAAAATTAACGCTCCGAAAACTGACAAAATCAAACGTTTGAAAAGCCGACAAATTAAAACGGAAATCTTTTACTACGATGTCTATATTCAACGTTCAAAAATAAAGTTGCCTGAACATTTTCCAACTATTTTTCTTTAACCTTTCTCTTTTTCTTTCAACTTTGTTTTAGAAAAGAACGAATCGAAGTAAGTTGAAAATAAATATAAATGTCAGAGAAATAAACAAGCGGGCGTATGTGCAAAAATATATTTTTCAAGCGTATACATTTATACATTATAGCAATTTGAACTGAATTTAAATCTGAAAATTCATATCGGATACTTCATTTGCATCTTATATACATAAACTACACTTTTTTACCCTCTGTGAAATAAATCCGAGTTTGACTCCTGGCCAAGGTGTCTTTTCCGCAATGTTTTTTTTTTTTTTTTTAATTTTACAAGAGCATAAAAGAGGTAGTTTATATATGAGATGCAAATTAAGCATCGGAATTTTAAAAATGAATTCAATTCGGAATTACTGTGTGTGTGTGTATTCATGTGTGTGTTTACATATTTAAAAAATATATTTCGCGCATATACATCCATTTGGCTCTTAATGGGCCTTATTTCTCTGCTAGTTGAATATTAAAAAAAGCCTTGCACGAGAATATTTGTTAAATGCGTTTCATATTTTTTGTTTTGTGTGATGTGTGTAAAACTTATGTATCGCACGAATTTTTTTCTCACTTTTTCTTTTAATTGCTACAAGCACAACGCAGTTAATTTTTCCTTCTCAAACGAATTTTCGAGTCAGTTTTTTTTCCATCTATCCCCTCCATTGTTTCGCAAGCAATGGTACAGGCGATAGGAGCGTTTGTAGATTCGCGCCCGTTCGTGCCAGAGCAAAGTGGCTATTTTCCAGCCAGTGCTCACCGATTAAGAATCCGATCCCGGCCAAGGAGCAAGGGATAATCCAAACTCGAGAATCACGAATGAGCTTATTCCCTGAGTTTAGCAATAGGCATTATAGAAAAAAAAAATAAAACTAACGGTAACGATCAAAAGATTCTCGCGCTCGTGCATTTTTTGATTTGTTATTCATACACGAAGCTTATCTAATATTTCCGGAAAAAAAACAGAATT
The DNA here is from genome assembly GCF_002006095.1 of Pseudomyrmex gracilis. NCBI lineage: Eukaryota > Metazoa > Arthropoda > Insecta > Hymenoptera > Formicidae > Pseudomyrmex > Pseudomyrmex gracilis. The sequence continues at coordinate 186,828 of NW_018020750.1, forward strand.
ACTCAAACGATTTTTTCTGTTATTCTCTCATATAAATTTTTGTTATGAAATTCTTTTCTCTTGCAAAAGTAGTCGTTCAGTTTTACCGAACGACTAAGTCAACAAACTTGAATTATTTTGTGAAAAAAAAAAAAAACACACAAGGGTACAGACGAAGTCGTGGGACGGTAAAACGAGTGAACTAGCGAACGGTCGACGGGGGAAAAGGGGGATGGCGGCCGTGAAGTAAATAGGAGTCGTGGTCGTTCTGCCGTAAAATTGTATGTGAAATTGTGCGATGTGTCTTGCGAATTGAATCGCCGGAAACGACATTGATTTTATTGCTTGTTTCCAGTGCTGTATACTTCATCCTTACCCTCTTCTCCATCTTCCAACCTACTTGCCGCCCCCTTGCCACCCCATTCAGAACCGCGACACGTTTTCCACTATCACCTCGGCAACTCTTTGTTGCGTTATGCAAAAGTTTATTTTCCAATATTGCCCAACATATAAATCGGTTTTACATAATACTAAATCTAATTTTTAAAATATATATATATAAATTCCTTCAATTGAAATTTAGTTAAAAACTTTGCTCCTGTATTGTTATACAGTACATTGCTGATGAAAAATGTATTAAGATGATTTTATATAAAAGCAGATCTAAGTAAGAGAAAAGTATCGAGTCAATCGGTGAAATCACATTAATTTCTCTCACTGCAGAAGAAGCTGACACTCGCTCCAAAGCCGAAATACGGAGGCCATAATTTTCCTTCAATGATTTACCACGGGCTAATTGCAGAATGCAGTGAGCGGTAATATCGCTTTGCAGGGTTACGTCCGGGGTAGGGTAGCTATACTTTAGTTTGCAATTTAAACTTTACTTCCTCCGGAATTGATTAGCTTTTAGTAATTAAGCAAGCAACGCCTTGGACCCCCTCGCTCTTCTTCCCGCCCGTTCCCTACGCCGCATTCGCCCACTTCGTCACTCCCTCGCTCCCTCCTCTTCCTCCCCCCGACACCTCCTCCTCGTCCGCCACCTTGCCATCTCATTCCCTTCACCCTTCCCGTCGCTATTTCCCTTTTCTCGTTCGAGTTCGGTCATACTATTCCATTTCGGCGAACGCGCCTGCGCTGATTCACGCGCGCGTACGTACACGCACACGCGCGCGTTGATTCTTCCGTCCTGTTCATCCCCCCCGTGTCCCATGCGAGCCTCCCGTCTCTCCTTCACCCCCTCCCTCCCTCCCACCCTCCCTCCTCCCTCGCCCGGGTGTCTGACGTACCCTCTCTTCGTAAGTACCTTGTTTTGCCACTGATTCCTCATCCGGTCGCTTGTGCGTCCGTTTTCGATCTTATTGAGTGTTATCGAGAATTGCTCGTGTTTCGCCAACAGCGTGAATTGATCTTATGCTTCGTTTGCTTCTATTTCTATTATGCTGGCATCTGCCTTAATAGTAATTAAAGAGAATATTTTCTCTCGACAAGTCTTAAAAAACTGTATCTTAATTAAATTTTTCAACAACATACACTCCATGTAATTTCCATTTATCTACAGAGAAATATTTCGATGTTTCGAGAACGCGCGAGCTTTTTAATAAATCATATCTGGCTTTAAATCAGGCACAAAATGAACAGGCCTGATGAGTGGGTCAGTGCGCATGACTTTACTATTGAGAATCACTGCCATCACCGCGATTTGAATTTCAATTTGTCGTCAAAATGTTGCGAACACGTAGTAGATTTTTAACGTGATGTAGAAGCGTTTCGATATAATTTTCATAACTGGCAACAGGAAGCCCCCTCCCCCCTCTCCTGTATACACACACAGACACACACACGCTATCGATCGAATGTCGAAAATGTAATTCGATGCAACACATCTTGCCTGCGTGCGTAAATTAATGTAAATTATGCGGAGTGTCTCTATTTTCAGGGCAATATCACAAATCAGCGAAATGCGTTTCGTTAAAATCGTAAATGACAATCGTAAACCGATAAAGTAATTTTAACATCATAATTTCGTTAATGCGTGCAAAGAGGAGCAGAGTTTCGCATATTTTTAAGGTATATTTGAAAAATTAAAATTAAAAATGTAACGCGCAAAAAAAAAACGCGCAGAGCAAGATCACCGCAAGTGCGTAAAGTCGCGCGCAACAACTTTACGCGTTTTCAAACAACGAATAACTTTACCGCAAATACCGCAAAAATATTAAAAATATTACTTTTCTTTTACTGTATCTGTTAATGAATTTTATTGTAATCTTATTTGCATTTCGGAGCAGTACAGTTACGCGTAAACAATCGTCGTGATTAATATACCATCACTCATCATTGTTTATCGCTCTCATTGCACCGCGCACAGTGCCGCTGTCCTTTCCACGAATTATGTCGCGCATTGTTTCATCCGCGGTCCATTATCATAGCGTTAATTAGGACATACTGGTCTTACATGATCAAAATCTCTTTTAAATTTCGCGATGCTCGAAAATATAATATATATCGATTGCAATTTTACTCACCAATGCAATGACGAGAAGGCCGCTGTAAGCCGATAGTGATGATGATCTGCGCCAAAAAATCCTCGCGACAAACAGTCGTCGTCCGCTCGGAGCAGTGCGCAGTCCAGAACACTCATGGAGCACAAGCTGGTCGTTGTGTTGTTGTTGTTGTTGCCGTCGTTGTTGTTCGTCGTTGTCGTGACGGGAAGCCGTTCACACGGAAAGATGTTCGCGAGAAGAGAGCAGCGCGGTTTCACACAAGAACAAAATTCTCGTTATTCGGAATACTCACTCCGGACCCGATCGATCCGCTTCGGTCGCCGAAGTTAGTTGAATCGTCCGCGCGCGCAAACACTTCTCACAATAAATATTCCGGTCCACGATTCGCGCCAATCATCGAATCGCATACGTCCGATGTGCTGTTCGCCGCTGCGCCAAGTCGTGCACTGAGTCGTGAACCGTCGTACTCGTCGCGGCCGTTTGGTGTCGCTGCGCGCAATCGCGCTATTGGCGCGACTCGTCGCACACGTCCGTTCGGCACGACGGATACACACGAAATGCGGGGGACGACGCGTACCGTGACACGAGACTCGCCGGGAGCGCCCGACGTGGCACGATCGCAAGTGCCTGTGTATACATCTATCTATCCCGTTTTCTCTTTCGCTCCCCCGACGCGTCCAGGATACACTGGTTATACAGGATCGCCGTCGCGCGTTCCTACGTCGCGCGCGTCCTCCCACGTCATAGAGATCACGTCTACGATTCTCCCGAGAAGAGAAAGCGGGCGCGTGTCGTGCACGCACGTCAGACACACGCGCAACGGAATCTGAGATGTCGTCAGGAGCTGACCATGCCGTTGATAACGAATGATAGGATTTCAGCGCATCAGAATGATCTATGTGTAGAAACGCAAATTCGATTCTATATATATATTAGTTCGAATTGCGCGTGTAAAGGTGCGCGTATGAGGCAAATTGGTTTTAATTATAATTAATTAATGTTTGAATTGAGCGCGCGTTAAGATATTGTGCGTTAGGAAATTTGATGAGAAGTATTGGACAGAGAGATTGTACGGTACACACGCATTGCGCACGCGCAGGATATTATGAAAAGTTTGCGGCTGTTCACGACGCCAAAAAATATGGCGTGGTAATACTTGTTTTGCGAGCTATCACGCCGCACATATTTGCTTTGCATATTGCTGCCGGAAGCGGTATCGAACAACAAACATTGTATCGGTGTAAACGCTCAATTAATATCACGTAACGAATATCGGTTAAACAGTGATTTTGGCGTCGCTTCGGTTTTATGGTGTAGCACGCGGAAAGTTTAACATAATATCGTTAATAATCGCGCGGGAAAGAGAGAGAAGTAAAGAAAATGTGTGTGTGTGTGTGTAATCGTCGCTTTTATCGGCCTCCGCACCCAGCAACGAGTGCCCGAAAATTCCTCGGTCGGTTCGCGCGCACTGACGTCGCCCTCGCGATAATAATTACTGCTAATGTAAATGTTCGTTAATGGACGTCATTAAATGCAACGCCGGCGGAATGGCCGCGGGGCGCCTGTGTAAGTCTATACACACGCTCGCGGGGCTTTGCCAATTATATTAATTAAATAAACATTATAATCAGCTAATTAAATCTAGCGCACTCAACCCCCGCTGCGCCCTCCCTCCCCCCACACACACAAAACACTCTCCGCACCCTCTCCTCGCTTCTACCGTAAAGATACACAATATCGTGAAATTCAATCGTGTCGAGCAAGATTTACTATCGGGAATCGCTTGCGCGGTTCGTCGCGGCATTTCAGCGAGCGGCGCTGCGATCCGACGCGTAATTGCTTGCCGATAAACGTTTAATTAAGCTCTGCGAGGAAAAGTTCATGGATTTTTAGCGCGGTCCGACGATCACGTCCGCGGTATAATATCTACGATCACGAACAACTTCAACGGACACGCGCGCGAGCAGCAGCGCTTGATATTTACTCCCTAATTAGACATTTTCTCATAAAAATGTGAATCCGAGCTTAACTAATTAAATAAATATCGCCGTCAATATAAATCTCCGACTTGGAAAATACAATTCCGAGTAGTTGAATGTACTTTTATTGTTTTTTTTTAGTTTTATTTGCACCCACATAAATGAAGTAAGAAACGGGAAAATTGCGTAAATTTCGCAATTTCACAGATTACACTTTTCTCTAACGGTCAACTAAATCGTTGAATTTTTTTCTCTCAAGTGGCGCGTACGAAATAAAGACGCGGTGTTTTTAACTCGATTGTAAACTCGCGCGAGAGTACCACAACGCGCGATTCTTATACGACACGTGTGCGCACGCAAGAATATGTCAACAGGCGCACCTACACGAAGCTCTCTCCCGGCCGGTCGGTTACACCGGCCCTCGAAAAGCGGTTCGTGTCATTAGTATGTTAATTGGTAACAGCCTGCCTGGCTTGTGCCTCACTCACCCCCGACCCTCGCTCCTGCCATGCTCGCTCGCCAACCCGGCTGCCTGCCACGTCGCGTTGCGAACGCATATACGTCGTCCGGAGCCCACCGAGTTTGTACGTTAAGATGTTTAATCACTTCTGTAATTAAACTGTCCTTCAAAGGGTTAATTGTCCCATAAACCCATGAATACGTTAACGAGCGCGCTACGCACCTCGCGAGCATCGCCAGCGGCCAAGGAGCCTCGCGACGAGGAAAACGGAATAGCTTACATAAAAGCGCGCAAAGAAAAAGACATAATATGGGAATCGTTAGTCGAAGGCTCGACATAAAAAAAACATTTCGTTATTAGATAAAAAAAAACCTGTGTGGAAAAACACACACTACCTTAGATAATATTTATTCGCACAAATCATTTTAAACGTGGTTTTTTTAATAATATAATAGTCTCTGTCACAGAAAAAGAGAAAAATCTAACGTGAAGAAACGTGAACGTCTCGTATCACTGGAAAATGTGAATTTATCCGGATATATGTAGACGCTTTCCCCTTATTACGAAAAAAAAGACAAAGAAAGATGCTGTATGTATACAGATAATATAAACAAAACTTTAAATATTATATATTATTATACACAGTAAAAAATAAAATGTTAATAAAATCTTCGAATTAAAAAAGAATTGTACCGAATATCTGGTGTTAAATTGTTATTGCCATTTCCCTATCTTTTTATTTAAATAAAATGTTAATTTTAATTTGAATGGATCTCCTGGGATATATAAAAATGTTTAAAGTAACTCATTTGTCATATGTTACTTATTGACAAACTAGTAACGTTAAGCAATTGACATTTTACATTTGTTATTTTATTTAAGTAATGTAAAAATCAAATAACACATAAAAATAATTAAAAACTACATGAAAGAACAGTTACAATAATAAGAAATGTATTTATTCTTTTTGAAGTACATTTTTTATGAGTTATTTTAATTATTTTTCCATGTAGTTTTTTTTAATTATGTTATTTTATTTTTACATTCCTTAAAGACAAAATAACAAGTATAAATGTAAAACGTCAATTGCTTAACGTTACTAGTTTGTCAATAAGTAACACATGACGAAATGAGTTATTTTTACATGTCCCCGGGAGGTCCACTCAAAGTAAAATTAACATTTTATTTTTTACTGTGTATCATAATTTGGTATTACATTTGTGAAGTTTTCATTAAATACGAAACTATAAAGCGTCCTTAGATTTGTGCGAAGCCGACTACTACCAGAAGGACGCGAAACAAGGGAATCATTGCCGGCTCGGAAAGTAATGGCGAAGAGTGTTAATTTTCGAAATGAAAACGAGACATCCATCTTTAGCGAAATGCTTGGCGCTCGACGCCTCAGCGCCTGGCCCATTCTCTCTCGCTCAATGCATTAGAGTAATGAATTAATTTCCATTGGAGTTCCACCTTCTGTCCCCCGTCTCCTCGTCTCCACTGTCACGCGCAACCCCCCTCGCGGCTATTCGCGTCGATCCTTACCAGCGGCGCCCGTCTTCGCAGCGCTATATTCCGGATTTAAAATCTATTTTCCTAATTGTAACCGCGCCATGGTTTCCCCGATTTTCTTTCGTGATTTTTCATTTCCATTCTCGCATTTGCAACGTGTCAACGGAGAACGTGTGACATCTCCGCGAAATTTCAAGGCTGATATCAAAGTGCTATGTTTTTTTCTTGTCAAAAATATTTTGTTCTATATCAAAGCCAGTACGTATTATTCTTCATAATATATGACATTTTTTTAATACACGTTTTTCTCTAATTATAGAAATAATAATTCGCACAGATGACACTAATTTATATTGCTTCCAAGATACAGCCAGTAGGATTTTCCAGAGAGAAAAGAGCCTAAAGAATAGCACGAGGGTCCCACCCACTTCCACCTTGTTCGTCTTTACGACGAGGTCGTAAGGGGGCGAGCGAACGAAGCGAGCGGGCATGACTGGTGGGCGAGCCGGAGTGAGCCGGGGAGGAAGCCGCGAGAGAGACGGGAGGTACCGAGCAAAGGGGGAACCAAGACTCCGGTCAATTAAGCGCAGGAAATTAGAGTTTTAATTACGCAGTCATTCAGAAAATTACATCGGGGCCGTGAAGAAGGCATCCGCAATCGGCCAACGAGCGGTGACGACGCGGTACGACGGCGAACGGTTTTCTCTTTCTCTCTTCGACGCTAAGGCGTTCAATGATTTTCGAAAAACAACGTATCACGAGTGCGTGACAAATTTAAGAGACGTTTCCCCAAAGGTCGAGCAGTCAGTCTTTTACGACAAAAGTTTTAAACGAGATATCGAGCGAATTTTGAAGGGCGCGATTAAAAAATACCGATCCAATTAATCGATGGCACTCGATGCAACCGGAATAGCAATAAGGACGTGTATTTCAAATCAACGGTGAAATTGTGAAGTTACGACAGTTTAGCTGCGCTTTAATTATTTATTTCCATTTTCTTTATATGCAACAACATAGGAATTAATAGAAATATATAATTGACGAGTTTATATACATGTATGTGATGCAATGTAGAAATACTACACGTAGAATAAAACAAACACATACAGAGAGATAGGCAGAGAGAGAATATTCAGACGACCTACAACTAGCGTTAAATGCGGCTGTTTGATTTGTTGAGCATGATAACGTTGAGCGCAATATTCATATCAGATGAATGAAATGCGGTATTCAGACGCGGGCGTAATTAGCGCAAAATGCGCGCGACTAAATAGCGACGCGGACGTAAGGCGCGTTGATTGAATAGCGTTAAATTAGTTCGATTTTGTTTTAATTTGTTCCCGAGCCCCGGAGCCCCGGATGATGAATATCGAGAGGTCAGCGGTGAAATCGAATATCTCGCCGAGCTAAATTTCCTTGCTCTCGCCGACGAATCGACCGACGCGAACCGGCCCAGTCGCAATACTCGCGCACGCGATCGTGTCGATTGTTTGTCCGCTGTGGGCCGAGATTATATTTTAATCAGTTTACCGATTGCAACCGGAACAGGATGCCTTTCCGTTAAATGCCTCCGCCCGAGCGAACTTAATCAAAAACACCGCCGAACCCCGGCAAGAGGCGAAACTCGATTTGGCGCGACGAATTTTATTGCGAGCGTTTTCCGCCGGGCGGACGAGGATTAAGCGTGTCGGCGGCACGGCGCAACGCTGCCCCGGCTTTTTACTAGCCAGACGAGTTCCGTACGTTCGGATAATACAGAACGTTCGATCATGATCGAGCAGCAGTTTAACGACGCCTGACACGTGTCTAAAAGTATTCGATGTTTCATCATTTATTATCGCGCATTTTTTTTTTTTTTTTTAACCGGAAATGGAGATTGAGGCGAACAAATTGATCGAAATATGTCCGAAACAATGTCCCGCAATTTCCGGCGCTAATAGTTTCGAATTAGGTCTCGATTCGTACGGATTAAATTCTAAGAATGCAAATAATTAACGAACTTTAATTCGAGGCCAAGCACCGTCTATCCGCTTGCCGTGTCTGCGCTACTACGTGGGAGCTGCACCAAATTTTCCACCGAGCGCAAATGTGCCTTTTCTCTCTCTCTCTCGTTCGTTATTCTCCTTAATCCCTGCGATTCGGAGAGAACTACTACGGTCGCGCGCTCGTACTCGCGCGATAGCCAGAGCTGCGGTGCTCGAGCGCGTTTCTCGCCGCGCGCACCGACTTTTTGGATAATTACAGCCGTCTCCGTTGGTCTGAGGCAATTATAATTGCCGACTCCTTTCGCAATTATAAGTTTCTGGGAGACTTACCGCGGCGCGCGGCGCGCAGCGGAAAGCGGTGGAACGCAAGAGGCTCGGAATCAGAAGGGAGACATTTACGAGAGAGGGGAAAGAGAGAGAGAGAGAGAGAGAGAGAGAGAGAGAGAGAGAGAGAGGAGACGAGACTGAAGGGAACGGGAGGGACGATAGGGGTGGTCGTACTGTACGTGGAAACGTTAATTGGGGTGACCTGCTCAGAAACTAGTTACCGGAGGGTTGCACTGATATTCCGTGGATCCTATATGCTGGGGTCGAGGTAGGAGGTGGAAGTCGGAGGTATGTGTGGCGGGTGGTACACGCGGCGGTTGATGCCCCGGACTCACGTCGTATTCCACGACGGTAACTAACCAGCCGCGCGCGGATGCTGCGAGTTCGTTAGCCCGCTGATTTGATGCAACCCCTCCCTCCCCTCCACAGCACACGCTTAGCTTCAATCTGCCGCGCCCGGCGTCGCGACGGTTCGCGAGGATCGCGAAGGAACAGATTTTGCCGTTGAGGTAAAACTTTTATTTTTAATTTTCTCTCTTAATATTGTTGCACACACATGTGTATATTATCCTATATTCAACGTAGTAATTATATTTTCCGTACAACAGAATGAGTTGTCGTACGAGTGATTGTTTTTTGGAAAGAATTTCCAACAAGATGACGAAGAAAACTATATAACGCATACGCGAAAAATCTTTGTCAATATTTTCTATCGCGTTGAATCGGAGAAACACTAAAACATTAAATAAACACACGTATAATTTGTGTGTAAAATGAAGGAAGGAAACTAATATTCCGCAGATATCCGGCACGCGGTCATCGTTGAACTTGCGGACTGTTCAAAAAACAATTGTTCAACCGATGTATGAAGCCTCCCGTTCGCACCCCATCGCGAGTCAGTGATCTTCCATACTTGTGTTTTCTGCTCCCTTCTCTCTCTCTTTCGCCGATGGAAACGGTGGCTTCGTGGCACGGAGAAGTTAATTATAAGCGATACCAATCTCTCGGGGTTGTTGGGCGGTTGGTAGGACTGGGAAGCACTGACAGCCAATTACCACTCCGTGCCGACCCTCGCGCACGAGCCATCGTTCTACCTCTCGTTCTCTCTCTCTCTCTTTTCCTTTCCCTTATCCTTTGCTCTCGTCTCTTCTCATTCTCTCGTTCTCTTCCTCTCTCTCTCTCTCTCTCTCACACACACACACACACACACAAAACCATCTCATCCGACCCTTTCTATCTCGTACGCCGTCACTCTGCTTCCTTTCCTCCCGCGATCCTTCGTCTTCGCGTCAGTGACGTGTCGGGACAATTTGACGCCCTAGGCGCGGTATTATTTCTGCAGGATGTTGTATACTCTTATACACGGTGTTGCGGAATGAACTCGTTCACTTTATAATGATAGTTTCTTTCTCTCTCTTTCTTTTTTCGCAATTTGAAGCCAACAATCATCAACGACTTATGATAAAGAACGAGAGTTCAAACTGATCCTATATATGTGAGACGTCAGGCGCAACGTCTGTTTCACGTCCGCCACTGATCCTCACGTCGTAAACGTACGCTTGTCCGCACACTAGTTCCAATTCTGTGTACATATGTTCTCTTTCTCTCTTTCTCTCGCCAATATAGGAAATTAAAAGACTGGCCGATGAAAGATTGCGCGCGGCGCGGTGTAACCTTCCTTCCTCTTATAGCGGCGAGCAACCCCTTAAAAACGAAACGGACTCCCGGAAGCGGGGAAGAAAAAAGAAAAAATGAAATCATTGCTTATAACGAAAATTGCTTTGAGTAAATGAGATTACTGCCAATGCGGTTTATTGGCAACTACACAAAAACAATGTATTTTACCGTTCGTGGCCAGACTTCAAAAAAATGATGACAAGTTGGCCGGACCGGGTCTGTGAGACCCACGCGACTTTAAGATCAAATATCTCCATGAAAAATCAATATTTTTTCCATTTTGGTTTTTTTTTAATCGAAAGTTTGAACAATTTTGTGTTGATAAAAAAACAAATTGAAAAACTCTCTAGTAGTTTTGAAGATGAAAGCGTTTGAAAAAACCTAGTTTTTTCTAAAAACGCTGACGCACAAGTTTTAGAGTAGGTCTGGAAGACCCAGTGTATGAACTTGAAGAGTTAATAATTAACGCTTGACTGCCAGTTGGTTTTTCTCATCACCTAATTCCCTTTCCCCAAGTCTTATATTACGGAGTATAGTTTAGATACTATTCCATATAGATGAACGTAACAACGTCATCTTCTCTCGCTTTCGATAGAAACGGTTTCGTCCGCACACGAGTATAACATTATAGTCGGTTAACGAAGCCACCAGGGCGTGAAACAGAAATTATCGTATGCACAGGATGCTCCGCACTAGACACATAATGCGCTCGAACGTGATTCCGATTATGAACCGGTTCCTCTCCGCTAAGGGCTACAAGGCGCACCGCGCGACCTCGTCAAGGATCTCGCGATCGTCGAAAGGGCAAGGAGTTCTGGTACACACAGACACACATGTAGACACCGTGTGTATCGCAAACTCATAGTTGTGGTTTGAAGCTCGTTCGCCGGTACGCCCGAGTTAATTATAGCCGATGGTTATCAGCCGGTTAACTCCGACACGCCATTACGTGTCTCGTCTCGTCTCGCCTCCTTTCGCGCGTTCTCTCTGTGTGTCTCGAGTTCCGCTTCTCTGTGGTGCGAATAACGCCACTCGATGTGTTTTACGCGTGGCTGTGCGATTTATTAACAACTGCAACTTTTTAACTTTAATGTTCGACATTTTACCTATAAAACTCAAAATTTGTTGTTAAGATAAAGCTTTTGTTTTGAAATAACCTGAAACACAACCTGTGAGAGAGAAAGAATTATAAATTTATAATATAAAAAAATTAGATCATATTATAAATTTATAATTTCTTAAAACACGTGTTGTCAGCAGATTTTTATTTGCAATATACAAATTGATTCGACGACTGATATCTCTTTTTAAAAAATCTATTAAAAAATTTATTACATTTTTTACACGTGTGTGTGTAACTATAACTGTTGAATTTAACAATAATAGCATTTTTATCGAAGAAAACGAATCAACGCCAGAGTGGCCAAATAAATCCGTCTAAATAGCTGAAAGTCCGTCCGGAGTTAGAGTTCAATATCACCCTGTATATCGGATCTCGCGCAAAAAGCAGTCGCTCCACCTTCGCGAGCGCGATATAGAAGTTAACGGTCGAAGCGCGCTCCTCGAGAAATCAATCGGAGAATGGCCTCGTTAATCTGACGGGGGTGGTTTCTGGATGCTCGGTTACTCTTACATCACGTAATAGTATCGGAGCCACCACCCCCACCGGTCGGGCTGCTGCTCGCTTGCCCCTCGTCTCACATCCTTTATCCTCTTCCATCTCTTTCTCTCTCACTCGCGCATTTACTCTTGCTCACTTACTCTCCTTCTGTTTCTCTCTTTCCCCGCGCCGTCCTCTCCAGCTAAGTCTGCGAGTGACTGAGTGGTTATTTAGGTAAGAGCCACTCTCCCCGCGAGAACGGAGGTTGCCACGACTAAGTAATGGTCCTGCAACATATTGTGCAAAGAAAACCCCGGCCCGCTTGTTTACCGTCGTAGCGAGAAGGCCGTGCGAGGGGTGCGGGATCCTTCCGAACGGCGGTTCGCATTGAATCGTCGGGGAAAACGACACGACCGTGACAAAGTCGGTACGCGATTAGGGACAGATTAGCGTGGCAAAGAAGCGTGTGAGCGTATCCGCAACGGAACCGTTAAAGCCGTTATACGGACGGTTATTGCGGACGAAATTGTGCAAATCTCAATCGAAACGTGAAAGAATTGTCGAGAACAGCAGTTTTTTTGTGGGCAGGTAAACATAGCGTTTATTCAACAAGGTCTCGTATAAATACTGCGTAAACAGTTGACTGTGATATTTCAGCGTAACGATATTTTTAACAGAAGCAGAGAGAGAATTCTTAGTGTGTATTAGCATTAATAAAATGCTATTACTACTACAACAGCATTAATAGCATTTATATATAAGATGTCATCTCACACTGACGGACTACACCGCCGTAGTTGATTCCGGGGAGAAAGCTTATCCTGAAAAATGACTGTACTCCTCGAGTTCTCCGTTATCGAGGTGTCCGTGACTCTCGGGTCGCTCTTTCAGCGACGTAATTACGGATTAGATCGATGGTAGATTGGCTTCGAACGGCAGACTGCGAAAATAGCAACGTCGAATCGCGTCTATGGGGGAGTTGATCGCATTTATACGCGTAACGCACACGCGATGCTAACATAACTTGCACGCGTGCAACTGAAATCGGCAGATACTGCCTTCTCTCTTCGCGCATCTCGCGGTTCCCCGGAACCGAACGCGGGCCGGCACGTGTCCTCCTATTTTGGGGAGGCCACGTGTCGGTTGTGGATGAAAATCGATAGTTCTTTGTGCGTCTCTTTGTATATTATTTTAGCACATACAAAAATTCGTCGCGATGTCGCAAATCATAGCGAACGGTCGTCGTCGCTTTCAAATGACGCTTGAGAGATAATGACATAAATTATAACAATTTTAGAATATACAGTTTCGCGCTTATTGTATAAATTCGAAATCAAGTTGATATATTGAGACTAAGGTGACCAACTCCTAGCAAAGAAAAGGACGAACATTTTTTTACATATATAAATTTCTTTAATAATAAAATATTACATTTGTAAATAAATTTTTACATAATATTATATTTTATTTGTAAATAATATACTTAACGTATTACATGAGATCCTCTGATCAAAGTACGAGATTACATTTTAAATTGCATTTTAAATTTGTACTTTTCCACTGAATGTAGTTTTTTAATAATATTTGCGTTTTTTAATAAAAATCAGAAAATTCTTCACACGTTAGTTAAAAGTTGTATTTTACACTTATTATGACCTCTATTGTTTTTACCAATAATTTGTTTTTTCGCGAGTTCATATTTGGTTGATTAATGAAAAAACTTGTTCGCGATGCAAGCATTTGTCCCTGGAATACGTAAACCAAATTCCACGAGTACTTTCAAATTTTTTATATCAATGTGCTGCTGATTTTAATGTAGAAATATTTCCGGCCATCGTTGATCAACTTCTTTATTATCATATTAATCTTCTATTTTTTTCATCAAAAACACATTTTAATCTTTTTATTTATTTTAATTACAATATTGTCATCAATTTGTATAAACGAATGTTTTCTCTATCGTTTGCACCGTTTCTTAAACACTGTTCTATTCAATTTTAGTTTTCAATAATGACCAAGAAAAATATTTATCTTTATTAAGATGACCAGTCCAAGAACTTACATAATTTATACAAGTTGTATAAAAGATTTTTGAATGTTTTTTAAACAGTAAATTATCAAATTTAGTTAGCTGAGCAAGCTGAATTTTAATACTTAACGGTTTACGATTAACATACAAAGATGTTTTTTCGGGTTTATGATTCTTGTGTAATTGATATTTATAATTATCAATTACATAAGTAATAACATCATATATACATTTCCATAATTTTTGCGATTGATCGTTCAAATTTTTAATATTGCATTATGATTATGTATTAAAAAAGAAGAAGCGATTCATAACACAGTCCTACAAAAATAAACTGTTTCGGAGGAATCGGAATAAACAAAGTATTTTGTAATGGATTTTTGGTCGCTAAAAACGAATTCCCGACGGCGAGATTGGCCTACCACGTCAGATTTCCGAGAAAATTAAGGTTAAGTGTGCCAAAATTGGTATTTTTTTGGCTGAATTTACCATTTTATTTTGCAGTCAAACTAAATTGGTTTTTGCAATTTTACTTACGTCATATTAAAGTGCTATTTTTTTTTTATAATATGAATTTATATTTATTACGATATTTGTTTCATATACATAATTATAAATCAGTAACTTGAAAATGATTATTACACGAAAAAAAAAGTTTTGCTATTATATAGTCAGCAAGAAAAATTGAATCTATGAAATTGTTGCTTCATCAACGAAATGTTTTGTCGGCAAAACAAATATCTTAATAAACTTAGCAAATGCTTTTTTGCTGGCCATATAGTAACTAATTTCTTGCTATTTTAACAAAATCTTTTTTTCCATGTACTATTTTTATATATATGTATGAAATATAAGTTTATCAGTTACAATAGTAAAAAATAAACAATTTTACGAGATAATTACAATGTCAAAATGCGACTACGTTCTTACATCTAGCAAAAATATTATCTATATTCAATGATTTATAATACATGTCAATTATGTGTACGAAAAAAATCGTACGAATAAATATAAATTCATATTATAGACAAAAGATAGCACTTTAATGTAACGTAAGTAAAATTACAGAAAACAATTCGGTTTGGCCGCAAAAAAATGGTAAGTATAGCCAAAAACGCCAATTTTGACACATTTACCGCAATTTTCTCGGAAACCTGACGTGGTAGGCCAATTTCATCGCTGGATTCGTTTCCAGCAGCCAAAATTCGATTAGAAAACACTTTTTTAATACAGGTCCCAAAAATATGTTGAACAGTATAATCAGGTCTTTAACCGTAGATTGGATCTTCCAGTAGACCCGCATACTTCGTCCGTACTGGATCTTTCAAACCCACACTCAAAAAGTGCGTATTGATGTTTCTAGAAAAAAATAAGTTTGTTTTTAAACGCTTGTATCTTTGAAACTACGGGAGATTTTTTCAATCTGTTTTTTTTTTTTATCGACGCAGAATCATTCAAACTGTCGATTCGAATAAAAGCAATTTAGCAAATATTGATTTTTCGCGAAGATATTCGATCTTAAAGTTGCGTGGGATTCACAGACCCGGTCTACGGTTCTCGTAGATTTTTTTATGTCTACAGTCAAAGGGTTAATTTGGAATAAATTTTAGATCGCATTGTAAAGTGAAACAAACAGTTAAAATTTAAGATTGTCCCACTAATTTGGAACGGTTGGTCACTTTATTAACGTTTAGCGGCGATAATAATAGTAATAATAACAACAACAACAGCAGCAACAACAATAATAACGATAATAATAATAAATTACCATAATTCAATAATTAGTTTTTATATTAAAAAATTATATTAAAAATTTATATATTAAAAATTATATTAAAAACTATATTAAAAATTATATTAAAAATTGTTTTATACTTTTGTCGTCCGAGAGAATGTAAATGAATGTTTATTATTAAAAAATATTGCTCCGTGAGAAGTTTTAATTGCAAATGATTTCGGGAGAGATTTCAATTTTAGAAAAACAGCACGAGAGTATCACATAACGTCTATACACACAACGTGTACACACAAAGCGCACATTAATAGAATACATTCGGTATTGTATCGAACGTGACGGTATAACAAAGACTAGTCATTAGATTGATTATTCGACTGAGCGGTGCGTAAAAAAGCAGTTAGTTAGAAAATTCGCAGGGATTACGGGACGGGATTGTGTAAGCGCGGACGTGTGTGACATAGCGGATAGAAGAGAAGCCGACGGTGTGGCGGATAGCATAATGTGGCAGCGCAGGGTTAGGACGGGGTGATGCGGCACACGGAGCGGCGTGCGGTACACGGGCATCGGTATATACGACGGGGTGTGTTGGATAGAGATGATCTGATTACGGGCACATCATGGGAAAGTCAGCTTGCCCGAGCCGGCTTGGTTAGAGAAACGTGCGATTCACCCTGCTATACTCCCATTGTACGACGACTGTCACCGACGCGTATAATTCGATGAGATCGACGCGCATCCACGTGCTCCGCATTAAAGTTACACCGCGGTATATAGAAAACGTGAAACACAGACATTAGGGTGAGAACGTCGTTTCTGTCGCGACGCGGTGCGTACACGATGTAAAGGCGGTTAAATGTGAACTGGAAATCCCAATTTACATATCCCGAGGAGTGGTCATGCTTTCTTCCATCCTTTAGCTGCATCATGCATGAAAAGAAGAACGATGATATGTTGAATGTGAGTTCTACAAGTTTGTGTGTAGCGAAGTATAAAAGCAGTATCATCCGCGTATATACATCTCTGCGTATAGATTGTTAAATATTATTTATAATGAGTTTTAAGGCTTTTGAAAATCAAAAAACGTGAAATTTTCGGTCAATGAGAGCCGTACGCTGGATGTTTGTCGCGTATTCTTTTTATTACATATGTACATATATGTTCGTGTAAATTTTTACACGAGAGTTCCGAATTGAAATTTCAATTCTTAAATTCATAGGATGCTTTAGTTGCATCACATATATGAGAGATCCCGTATACCCCCCCTAATTAATTTTAAAATATTGCGAAAAATATTATTTATCATTTATTGTTTCTAATTCTTCGAGTTTTTCTCAAAAGTTGTTTTCTCATTTTTTTTTTTTTTTTGTCAATGTCACATTGATTAATTAAAACATATACATCTTGCATTTCTCTGAACTTAAAGACTCTAAACTATGTAAATATATTAGGCGGACATAATATGACCTCCTTCGTTTTAGTAAGGTCTCAAATCGAGCGTTCGAGACCGAATATATGTATTCGATCTCGACATGCATCGGCAACGGCGGTGTCACTTGGCGGTCGTGAACGAGCAGGTAAATTCGATTTCGGCCGGGCGCTCGAATGGGAAATGGTCGAAAGTCGGGCGGCACGAGCGACACACTAAGGAACCATGAAGAAAAGACGGCCCACAATGGGCCGTTTATCAGGAGTCGTTGATACGCCGGCCCGCGCGCGCTTTTCCGCCCGTGGTTCATCAATAAAACCAAGTGATTTAGCGAGTCCCCGGACAGACGTACGAGCAAGCACGCAGAAAGTAGAGACCGTAGCAGCACGAATTTCCAAGATAAAGGGGTCAACAATGGCCGGGCAACCGATGGTTGGTATTCGGCCAGTGTCGAAACGACGCCTTCCAATCACTCGCTGATAACAATGCCCGGTGCCGCTGGTTTATAAATCCGCGCATTGTTGCCAACTTAAAAGCTCTCCCGACGACCGGACACGAAGAGCGGGAGAAACAGAGAGGGAACGCGAGAGAGTGACGTCGAGGAGGGCCCTGGCGAAATGTAGCGCGGAAGAAAAATAGAGAGAAGGAGAGATTTTATTTAACCTATCGAGCGAGAGAGAGAGAGAGAGAAAAAGGAGAAAGAAAGAGAAAGGGAGAAGTGAGGCTGAGAGGAAGGAATCCGCTCGAAATCTTGGGCGCTGAAAGTGGAGGCGGTAAGGCGGAAGAACCACGACGAGAGGGGGCGAGAGCCAGAAGCGTTTGTGAGAAGCGGGAGCGAGAAAGTGGTGGCGAAGCTTGAGAGCCGTGTAAAAGCATTGAGAGCACTTTAATGAATACGATTAGGGGCGTTAACTGTGAAGGATTGCCAACCCGAAGAAAGCGCCACTCGCGTGAGAATCTTCTTCTGCTCACCCCTCGATTGCTGCTCGACATTGACCGGTCGCGCTTTTATTTTTGTATTCTGTACGCCACGTTTTTACATATACATGTCAATTCCGATATACACGCACGTATCTTTCCGATACCTTTTCGGTACCTTCTCGAATTTCCATCTCTGTGAGAATATCTTTGGTTCGAAAACGTAACAAATTTTATTCTATCTACCTATATATGTGCTGCCCTTATATCTATCAAACTTCGCAGAACGCTATTGTTTTTTTCAATTTATGATAATACAACGTTTAACGTATGCAAAAATATATAAAGACACTTCCGGTCAACTTGTCATCTTTTGTTTTTGTTTTTTTTTTTTTTTTTTTGGTTATTTTGATGTGTATTTTACATAACAAAATTATGGATTCCAACATCTTCACTCTTGCAAAAACATAGAGGAGAGACGGACGTCATTGACAGATGCACTTATCTGTCCAGCTGGGGACGCTACCCGTGCTATCAGTATGCAAACGCGACAAACCATTTCCTATGCACACTCTCGTTAGTTTTCTTGTCAGTCGAACCGGCGCGAATAATCTGTCTCATTAACGAAGCGGATAGAAGCTTCCTACGCGATGTAATGTGCCAGAGAATGATGCGCGCGCGTTATCTGCGTCTACTAATTGTCGGGATGCTTACTTAAAGATAATTAACGGTTCGCACTATCTGGTTTTTATTAAGAAAAACTATCGCTTGAAATTCGTCGTAAAATTGACGAAATTACGCGTTTCCAAAATGTTCTTTCGTCCGGTGCGGTTTAACACGTGGTCAGATTGCTACGTGATACAACCAAACACAAACAGCATGACGCTGAATAGATAGTCCGCGCAACTCGATCGCTCTAGCTGACTCCATGCGACTATAGATTCCCTAATTATTACGGCCCTTTCTCCCCTGCTCGACACTGCACGCGTCAGCTCTCGCAGTCGGATCACTATTAAAATCAGATAAATGAAAATTATGCAAACGTCAGAACAATTATCAAGAACTGTTTATTATCTGGACAAATTTGCAAATCTGAAATTTATTCAGGGAATTTTGTTCATTGAAAAAAATTTCTTAGGAGAGACTTTTGAAAAATTTTATTAACCTTTCGCGGACAGACATGGATCTTTTCAGACCTACTTAAAAATTGCGCATTAGCGCGTCTTTAGCAAAAATTAGTTTTTTCTTAAACGCTTGTAGGGTAAAAGACTTAATTACTATCATTTGCCTAATTACCGCGTTACCTTAAGCTATTTGATTTAAAATACTAAAAAACAGGAAATTCTGTTTTTTTTTTTTAATTTTATGTTACATATGCCCCTTTTTTAAATTAGAGTGCCGCTAATTAGGTCAACACTAGATTTTAGGAGTGACAGTTTTCACACCGTTCTTTTTTAATATTATTGAAATTATAAATAAAAGTAGAGATTTTGAGCGACGTATAATTTTTTTCTTATATTAAAAACATGGAATGATAACAGATAAAAAAAAGAACACGTTTTTGATAAATAAATAATAAAAAAACAATGCAATGACGCTAGAGTTCATTGTTCGGGTGACAGTAACAGTCTTTTACTCTATCTTCGAAATTACTAGAGATTTTTTCAATTTGTTTTTTTCACCGAGGTTTTTTTGACGCAGAATTGTGTTCAAACTTTTGATTTTAAATAACAAAATTTAAAAAATATTGATTTTTCGGGGAGATATTTGATTTTAAAGTGAGTCTCACAGATTCAGTCTGTCCAACTAATCGTCATTTTTGAGATCTAGAAGGGGTTAAGATAGAATTTAATATTTGTTGAAATTATTGTTATTTTTTTTAGAATTCTGTGTTTTGTCATTAATTAACAATTTGAGAAACCATTGATAAATATTTAATTCCATTTCAGAATATTTCAATATTCACGAGTGCCGATTTGGCCGAGAACACGTAAGAAAGAACGACAGGCGGAATTTTTAACGTTTATTCATACATCAGCTTCATTCTTTTCGCCGATATCCAGGATCATTCTCTTCTTCGCAATCTTTCTCGTTTGCTTTATCCTCGATTAATTAATTCCCATCTCATTGGCGAGCAAGCGCGCACAGCGCGGCCGGCCGGTGTTTTTCTCCCGTGTAAGTGGCGCGACGGAAATCGCGAAAGCTTATACGCGCACTCGCCGCAGATGCGTTATCGTTGTTATTAATAAACGACGCAACGCTGTGTTTCATGTGGACAGCTTTTCTCCGTTTTCCCCTCCTTTTCCTTGCCAATTTGTCGACTGCTAGATATTGAATTCAGACGCGTTAACAACGGCGCATTATCGACGCGGCCGAGTGATGATAAAAGACCGCGCGCCGCGCGCGATGTCCAGCGGTCTGGCTCGATGTTTTTCCAAGGGCGGTCGTTATCCCCTTGTAATCGTACCCGTGTCTCGTTAACGAAACGAGTCTAGATTTTACTATCTCCTCGCCCTGACCGCTCTCTCGTCCAGATTTCTTTTTTTTTTTTTTTCCATCTTTTCTCGGAACACTATCGGCTTGCTCTCCTTCTCTCTCTCTCTTTCTGTATTTGCAGCTTTACAAAATAAGACCCTAACGCGATACACATCGACGTTACATTGATATTAATTAAAACACCGTCAAAGAGACATAGTCAGATTCTCTCCGCGACTCGTCTTATTTCGTCTTTTTTTTTGTTTTTTTTGTTTGTTTTTGTTCCTCACGAGTCTTTTTCACAAGCGACGTAATTACTGCGATTTTTTCGCAAAACACGGAAAACGGTTTTTATTTTCATATTCGACGGTTCTCTTACGCGCGCATAAGAGTTGCCCCGCTCGTTGCCTGAATAAAACGTTCTCGGACGTCGTACACGTCCGGTCAACAAAGACCGAGAAATTGCGCGTTCGCGACAAACGAACGCTCGCGCAACGCACCGGGACGAGAAAGGAAGAGAGGGAGTCTCGACGGTCGAAAATGGTGGAAAAATGTCCGAGAAGTTTTAGTTAAATTACTTAGACCGTGGAATTACTCCGTCGGACATATACGACAGGGGATAGCGAAGTCGAAAGGAGAGGGTGAGAAAAGAGAGAGAGAGAGAGGGAAAGAGAGAGAGAGGCGATATGTATATGTGTGTGTGCGCGCGTTTGCGTGAGAGTGTGCGAGGAGTTAGGGGGAGGTGAGCTATCCCCCAGCTAAGAGGGTTTGCTTGTATCCCTCGAGATGCGCATACGTCATCCGATTAAAATTAGTAATTAGCTAATTAACTTAAGCGCGCAGCACTCCGGACTAAGTAAGTTGACCGCCTGATTATGATGCATCGCTTCTGAGTTCGGTTTCGCGCGAAAAAGGCGCGCGCCGCAGAAAAATCCGCCGACAGAACGAAAAAGGATGAGACGACGAACGACTCGCCGTCAGGATTCTTCTCTTCGAAGAATCGCTCTTTCTTCCCGACTTTTCTCTTTTATGTAACTCGATGATACTCGTAACACAGTCTCGCGGATATGATCGGAAATTATCGAAAATGAGTTGAACAATGTGAAAACGTAAACTAAGAGATTTGTCTCTACTAATTATTTCGAGAGTAACTATAGACGATTCGATGTTTCGAGCAACAAATAAAACCACCAAGAGGTAAAAGCGGACCAAAGAATAATAATAAGACGAAAGTATACAGTCTTCGTCACATGTGTCGACGAACGCGCGTGAAATTGACGTATTATATGCACGAGATGATATCTATGGGGAGAGTCGATCGTATCTTCGTATCCGAGACGATGCTCGCGGAGGGAGGGACGCGAGCGCCGAGAGTGATCCAGAAGTGCTTTCTCGTGTTCCTTAACTAACCGTTCGCCGGTCCGTCTCATCGGTCGCACTTGCCCGCGCCTGGAAGGAAACGATGTAGAAGAAGAGAAGGACGACACGCCACTAAGGACCCCACCTCCTATTCTTCAGCTCACACCCTTATCTTTTAGTCGCTCTTATCCTTTCCCTTCGCAGTTGCGCAGTTATATCTTGAGAAAAACTTAGCAAATATCTTCGAGAGAACGCTGCTCTCACCTTGATTATCGCTTGCAATTTCAAATGGCCGGCACCGTTGTTTTCGAATAATTTCCCGTCACACGCGGGGAGTTTGGAATTGCACTAAGAAGCGACAACTTGAGAAGAAAAACTTAAAACGGTAGTGACATTGAAGAATTTTCTGTTTTTTTTTACGTTGCGAGATATTTAAAACAGATTCTTTCGCAAATTGATCATTTTTAATCAAATGTTCCAATAGTCTATAAATTAATCTCTCTTGTTGTGGACCAAGTTCTCTTCTTGGCCTAAGCTGAAGTAACTAAGTTACTGTTACTATTTAATTAATATCTCTCTCTTGACACGCAATATAAAAATTGCAAACATATACACGTAGAACCTCTGTGACTCGGTCTTTCGGAGTGAATCTTGAGAGAAGATTACTCGTCGGTCTCCTTCGAGACAGATTCGCGACTTTGCTCGCTAAGTGACAGTAACGTAGCCGGAATTGCGACCATTGGGAAGACTCGGAAGTAATGTGTCATCGTTAAAGGATTGTAAAGGATGTATATATATATATATATATAAAGGGAGCCATGTCTGTGTTCCCTTCGCGTTTTCTCCCGTTACGCTTTTCTTTTCCGGGATAACTTTAACTTGTGTCCAAGCGCACATTATTTCTCTCTTTCGCGCGCACGTACACTTGTGCGAGTAAATTAATATCGTAACAATTCCAAGGTAATTTTGTCAGAAGTCAACACGCGCGCTAATTTACATGTTCCGTTTTCTATTAATTCTAGCGAATTTCGTAAAAAAAAAAAAACGACGTTTCTCCGCGACTCTCTTTCGCTTGCGCTCTTCGCCGAACGTCGCTAAACGGCGCTTGATAGCTCCCCGCTATTGGAAGATATCGATTCCTCCGTAGCACCGGGAAACATCGGTGGCCGGGAGAGATGCCGAGGCTTTCGATTCCAAAGTAACGAGGTCCGGTAATGGAACCCGTATGTGTAATTTACCGCGGAACTGGAGGCGAGTGCGCGTCTGCGTACACACACACACACACACACACACATACATATCCACATACACACGCGCGCGCGTAAGCGACGCACGAAGCCAACCAGCCACCCACTCACACACACACACACAAACGTGGGATCGGCTTGATTAAAATTTCTTTGGAGCTCTCTCTCCCGCTCTTCCCTCTCCCCCTCCCCCCACCTGTCCATCCTACACGGCGTTCGTTTGTCTCTCCCAGCGTACGATCCCAGAGAGGATGTTCGTCAACCTCCATGCGGGCTCCTGCAGGACAACGACACGCGCGCGCGCGTTTCAACCCGCTTAACGGACAATTAACGTCAGGATCGCAAGCGAGGCACGTAACGAGCACACAGTCTCCGAAAAATTCGATGTCCGAAATTCGACGCCGCGACGAATCCCGCGCGCGATCGAATCCTTGCACCCACACGGGTGCAAGAACCGTACGCGAATCAATTTTACGGACAATTGTTTCCGGTAAATGAGTTACTCGGCGTTTTAGCTCGCCACGCTGGAAAACGCCACAATTTTGCGCCGAATGGCGAAACTCGAACGGCATCGAGATATGCGAAAATAACAAATCTCTTCGTTTGTTCGCAACAACATAGAAATGCGATGCCAGATTTGCGGTATATATATGTTTTTTATTTTATTAGAGTGCGCAAGAGAAAAAAAAAAGAATTTTCTAATTAGCTCGTTTCTCGTAAAGCAAGTACACGTTTAAAGAGAAGAAAAAGCAAAGTAGTGTAAAAAATATGTTTTATGGAGAACAAGACTTCTCATTTCTGATTCTTCTCTTTTATGATGCAAAAGAAAATAATTAAAGGACTTTGAACAATAACGTATTCTTTGTCGTTTGCGAGCTTGTGTATACGCGTGGTGGTGGTGGTGGTGGTGATGATGCGCGCATCCCCTCACATTTCCCGATGCCTTCCAGATCTAATTTAATCCGGATGAAATTCTCTCATCGTTCGCATTCGAACTCCCGCCCGCACGCAGCCTATTTCTCTCTCTCTCTCTCCCCCCGTTGAAAATAACTGCGTATCCGCGCGAGATCGCACGTTTACCGGCAGGCTGGAAATTCGTTATGGTAAACGCGGAAATGAGTGCATTCAATATGATGCGCGAAAGTAGGTTTCCGTGGGATTTCGAGCGTGAACCAACTAGGTGCTCGAGGTGAATTGATTAAAATCGAACCGCGCGCGGCAGCGCGCGCACGCACGCACGCTAACAAAGGAGAATTGCGGCACGGAAAGGGTGAAGAGAATGCAGGTGGACGTGTAGATGGAGCGTAGAATGGGGAATGGGCAAACAGAGCGCAATTAACGTGCAACCATTAAATATGTACGCGCGCGTTGCTACAGCGCGATGCATGTGCGCAGGTCGGGAGGGAGGGGGAGGGCGCAAATACATCGGGGGTATCGAATACTCGCTCTGCTCGCTCCCTCGCGAGAGAGACCTCGGTGTGCACGCCCCGCACACACCGTCGTACTCTCTTCCCGTGGCCTGTTGGCACAGCCGCTTGATTAGCTCCGCCATATTTACATGTCATTAGCCGATTGTTTGTCCAAGTCAGTAACTCTTGCCGCACTCCCTGCACATCACCGGCGGTTTTAGCCATTTTTCAACGGGATCCCCGTTCGCGATTCGGACGGGTACACACGGTTGCTCGATACTCTGCCTCAGTTTTAAAATCTCACACAAAACAAAAAAAATCCGGTCCGAAAGGAAGTGAAAGAGTTTGTTTTTTCTACGTAGTACGTAACAGTTTTCACTTGTATGACAGGATAAAGGTAATTAGGTAGGATATGATTTTTGGGGCAGTACGTAATGTGTTGAAGAAAAAACAAATGGATTGCAGACTCTTCGATCTACACTTGAGAAGAGCACGTGCACAAAAGTGTATGCTATTTCAGCGGTTTTTTTTATTTCATAAAAAATACGAATTTCGATCTCACTTTCTCCGTTGCCTACAATTGCATAACAACTTTTTCCTTACTTTTATACAATACTTAAATATTTCGAGCAAACCGGCAGCGATAACGCCCTTAAAAGAACTTAACATTAATATGAAATAAATAATTAATATGGCTCGTCGAACTTAAAAATTACTATCGTATTTTTAAGCAATAATAATGTAATAATTATATAATAATGATAATAATAATAGTATCGATATTTTTTATCGAAGTACTTGTATCCTTCAAACGGTCAATTCTGGACTCTGTTTGCAGAACATTGCAAAAGATCACAGATCGGTTCATTGAAGCGAAAAAAATCACTATCGCATTAAAATTCATTCATTGTCAAACATCGAAGTTGTACCAAAAAGAAAAAACGTAGCAATCATTCATACGCGTACATAAATCTTCTTTCCCTTTTCACTCTTTTAACTTTCTTTCTCTGTCTCTCTGTTTCTCTCTCTTCTTGTAACTCTTTTCGGCAAGGATACAACTTTTGTGAGAAACGGAACAATAGATTCTGATCGAGTCTCTCTCTCTTTCTTTCTCTCTCTCTCTATGGGACTCGACGACTCTTAATATCTACATTTTCAATTATGGTAACGAGGATTTGATTATAAACCGTATTGTTTCATTCAACGTTTCCTCAATCATCGAGATTACACGTCACACACGTTTGTGTAGTTTTACTGGGATGCGCATAACTTTCTGATTGCCGGTTTGTTTCTTTTCTCTCTCTCTTTTTACAAAGAACCACGTTTACATCACTATTAAGGCAGTATGGTAATATGACTTGATTCACGTATATAGTTAGGCTTTCTTTCTCTAAACGTTAATATTACGCAAAATCTCGGATATGTACTTGTTTCTCTATTCATAGAATCACAAATACAAGATATATATACACATACGAAATGTACAGAAAAAAAAACAAAAAAAAAAAAAAAACAATTTTCTCTCATTAGCATCACACCTGTGTGACATCAATTATCGTATTTGTTTAGTCACCAACGTGTCTGCGGCAATGTAATGTTGATGCGTGATTTCTCACACTTGACTAAAAACATTGGTTTCCCGATATATATACATGCTCCTTTTTATATGTACGAACGCGATTAATAATTTAATGAAAAAAAAAAGTATAGTAAATTTTTTCCGGCGACTTCTCTATATTTTGTAACGGAAATCATTGCACGAGTTATGTAAATCAATGAGAAACAAGAACGCGATTAAATTCTTTAACCACTCAGTTGCGGTTACCAATCAACTTTCTACAGATTTGTTTTTTTTTGTCAGTAAGTACAGAGAAATGTAACTGACAAAAAAATACATTTGCATCACTAATAGACTTTGATATGTAATAGAACAAAAAAAAAAAAAAAAACAAACAAACAAACACGTAACGAAACATAGTGGCGATAATTTCGTCACTCCCTACGTATATAAATTTGCATTTTGGAGTTACGTCAATCCCGTAACTTTAAAACGCCAATTTTAGAAGAGAGACAGTTTTCAAAACTTCACATGTTTCTCCCTTTAGTTAAAGGATTCTTTCGGTTTCAAAGTTTTTACCTTATATGTGAATATTTGATGGCCACAAAGAACATGACTTTTTTCTAAGTGTCATGACCTCTGTGCAATAAATTAAGAATCTCGTATGTGTGACACTTGTGTAATTTATACGTAGGAAGTAACGATTCGTTCTGCAAAAAAATACGTACAAAATTAAATAGCAGAAAAAATAGTAGAGTCGCCACGACTTTGTTTGATTTAAGATAATTAATTACAGAAGAATCGATATATACAAATTATGTTAATTTCGGGATATATGCGCGATCATGCAGGCGATTGACACGAGAGCTTGACAAGAATGTCGCCATAAAATATTTCTAGAATACATGATCGTGACGTAAGCGCTATATAATTGGTTTTTTGTTGAAAATCGATTTGCGCAAAAGCACACACGGTGGTTTTCTTTTGAGAGAATTTTACGAAAAACGCATCGCCGAGACTCTCTCCACAAATTTTTTAATTGCGAAACGTACTTTAACACAAGGTCAATATAATTAGCCTAACTATGTCTAGCCAGTGGTGGCGTCACCGTGATCAGGCTCACGCACCATCAGAGATTCGCGTGGCTCCTCCTCCTCCTCCTCCTCCTCCTCTTCCTCTTCCTCTTCCTCCTCCTCCTCCTCCTCCTCGTCTTCCTCTTCCTCCACCGTTTCACGTGGAGAGATAACGTCAAGATCCAAAAGTTCGTATTCATTCAAGAGGTCACTCGCACTGTTCATTGCTTGTTCGGGGGTGTCGCTATGGCCACTGCTGCTGGTGCTACTACTTCTGCTTTTCGATCGCCTACCACTGGATAAGTCTTGTCTCTCGGTGTCAGCCTTATCATCAGGAACAGAAACCTTACTGGAAAGTTCCACACGGGTACACGGATTGCTTTGTGCGAAACGCAGCGAGAGAGCGCGGAACGCCGCCGATTGATCGTTCGATCGAAGATCGACTTGTGCGTTATCGCGATCAAGCTCGTAGCCGGCGAGATCGCCGGAATGTGTTAAGGCTACGTCCGAGGAATGATGGACGGGCGACTTGTTGTTGGTGGCGTTGCCATCGTCACGGTAGTTTTCTGTCCAGCGGACGACCACATGATTTCGGTCCAGATCGTCGTACGACGTCAACAGTGGAGTTTCAGCAACGGCACCACCGTCATCGATGCGCGTGTTTTCTCGGGAAATATCGTCATTGACTTCGTCCTGAGATGCTAGCTTTGTTCCAAGTGGCGCTGATATATGCGCTTCTTCCAATTTCACGTGCTCGAAGAATCTCGTGAGAGCGCGCCGCTGGAGCTGGACTGTTGCTGGCTTATCGTCTGATTGTTCTCGGGATTCAAATTCGTGCACTGCGCGGCAGAGCTGCTGTCGGAGGAGCGGATAGTCTCGGTCGTTTGGGCCGAAGCTTCGTGACTCGCGTACACGACTGGTGATGGTATAGGGCTTGTTACAGTTTGAGAAAATTGTGTGCATGAGAGTGCTGGCTCTTGTTCCGTGTTTACTACGACTGTCGAAGTTCGCTGCTGCTCCTGTCTCTTCTGCTGATCCGGTTGACTTTGGTCGGTGCTGTACTTGCTCGTCATCGTTGTTTTCGGCGTCGCTGTAGAAAGACAATACGTTCTCTGTGGCGAGTCTGGCTGACTGATTGATACAGAGTTTTCCACGTGTGAGCTTGGCCCAGGGCTTTCTGCCATTGAAGGTCGCTCGGTCCAAGTGATAGAAGTTCTCGGCAGGAGAATTTGACAGTTTTGGTAAAGGGACACGGTGTAGCGATGGGACTCCTTGACTGATTTGCTTTTTACGGATGTCGTTGCACCGGGTGATGCCTTGGCCTGAGAAGAGCTGAAGGTTGTTACTTGAGCGAGTGGTGGTAGAGTGGTTTTGGTCGTCGGTTTCACCGTCACTAGGCTGATTGCACCTCCCAGTCGGTTCGACTGCTTTGACAATGAGATATGATTGATGTTTTTCTTGCTGGACGGCGCTACTGGACAATTGGTAGGAGCAAGGCATTTGATCTCTTGCTTGAACGTAGGTGATGCTCGATCGTGAATGCTGGTAGAGATCGTGAGAGTTGCGGGACACGATGTCTTGCTGTCGTTGTTCGGTATCGACGACGGGAGTGAATTTGCCGCTTTCTGATTGGTCGACGATTGAGGTGGAGGTGTTGTTTGGGGCGATCGGGATGAGGAAGGTTGAGGCGGACAACTGGTTGACGCCGAAGGTACTGGAGAGGATGTGTTTTTTCTGGCTTGTATCAACTTTATGAAATCCACTAGTCGTTTTATTGACTTCTGTGTCTTCTCTTGTTTTCCCAATAGCTCCTGGTGCAAGCGCTGCTGTAACTATCAAAAATAGAAGAAAATTTTTATTAAATACTTTGAACCGAGAAAGAATTGATGGAATCCCCAATTTGAGATGTAGTAAGTTTTCAACTCTTGTGGTTACATTGTTCAAGAAGCACATATGTACACATTTTTCCCAAAATTGTAATTTTGATTTCAGAGATCCAATTTTTCATTTGATTTTTACTATTTTAAATTTTAATATATTCATCACAGATAGTATCGCGTTCTTAATATCTATTCTCGGTCTTTTAGTTTTTTCGATGTACAAAATGAGTTTTAGCAAAATAAGAATCGCAAATATTTTGTAGAATGTTTATTTCAAAAAAAATTTCTTCATAAAATCTCAAAATCTGGCGCGTTGCATATATATGAAATAATTCATTAATATTTGTACAATAGTTTCTAATATTATTTTTCAATAATCTATCATGTGTCTCAATAATTCACAGACTTTTTTTAATTTCATGTTACTTTATCTTTTTCGTTTCCCAACTATAATAATAATAATAATAATAAATAATAAAGCAAAAGGTGTAGAATTTTGATAATCATGCGTTCTATGTTTCTATGTAAATTCGGTGAATAAAATAAATTACACAGAGCATTAATAAAACAAAATTCATTACTTAGGGCATTAAAGGCATTAATGCCCTAAAGGCATTCGCACACAAATTGCCGTAGCCGTAACATAAGACGTACCATAAAAATTAATCAATCGTATATTAATAATTTTCGAATCACACGGTTGCCATTTTCGAGTACAAACGATCGTAATTGGTCAATTCTTAAGGGCCTTCTACAATAAGATATTAGTAATAAATCAGAAGTCAGAAGCAAGAAATTGACTAATCACAATCGATTATTCTTCTGTGATTTGACTGTGATTGGTCAATTTCTTGCTTCTGACTTCTGATTTATTACTAATATCTCATTGTGTAGAAGGCCCTTTACGGCATGTCTTACGTTACGGCCATAGACTTAGAATATATAGACTGCGCGTTCCCTATCTTTGCCTTGTTAAAAAAATGTCTTCAACGTTGAGAGAGACAGCTGGTGTTGAACTGTAGCCTCAGCTTTGTCTAGCAAAAAATAGTGGGGGAAAAAGAAGTCTTCGCTGATTGATAGAATAGTATTGGAAAAGTGGGGATAGAAAAATAGTGGGGATGAAGAGGAATAAAAGAGATTAAGGGATGATGGCAGGTTAAGCGGTGTGAAACAGCAGGCCCCGATCCCACCACAGACATTGAGACAGAGAGAGTTACTGTTCAAAGTATGTTGTCTCTGTCAACCGTAAAGACATCTTTTCAGCCAAACACGCAATCTATATATTCTACGTCTGTGGTTACAGCTACGGCAATTTATGGTTACAGCTGTGCGATAGCCTTAATAAAGCTAACTGATATACAGAGTGTCCGACAATTACTTTAACATTTCTCGTAGGCAGATAGAAGGAGTAAAACTGAGTCAAAAAGTCCTGAACCATTTTTTTCTATTACATATAATAAAGGAGTAATTATTAAATAAATCAAGCCAATCAGCGCCGACCTTTAGCCGAACGCACGTCAGTGAATTACACGTCTGGTGTGCGTGAGCGCTCCGTGCGGCTCACTGACGTGAGCCCGGCTAAAGGTCGGCGCTGATTGGCTTGATTTATTCAATAATTACTCCTTTATTATATGTAATAGAAAAAAATGGTTCAGGACTTTTCGACTCAGTTTTACTCTTTCTACCTGCCTACGAGAGATGTTAAAGTAATTGTCGGACACCCTGTATATATATATATATATATTAAAATAATTGAGCAAATATCTTTGAACAGTCGATCTTCAATTGATTTGATACGTTATCTCTCGGAGAGATTTATCTCTCAGAAAGATACATGTAAGATATATTTAAAGGTTAAAAATCGATCTGTCTAGATAAAAATGTCCTACAACTAAAACAAGAAATACCAACGCAGAGATCTTGCAGGTTTTTTCTGATGATGGGGATAAAAAAGCAAAAGGATGCAAAATTGTAATTGATAAGTTAACGATCAACTCAAAAGCATTCCAAAATAAAGTTTATAAAATTCTCTACACGCAGGCCACAGGACGAACCTGAAATGACTGGCCGAGTAGTTGTGAGCGTTTTTCCAATTCGTAAACTTGCATTCTCAGATCCGAGTTTCGCTCGCGCAGCTCATATCTTTCTCTCTGTTTTTCCTCTGCAAGATATTTTGCGTTCAATACACAGGTTGTTTTTTTTGTGCCCTATCGTGGACGATCGACCAAAAAGTTCTTCTTAATTGCAAATTCTTCGGCCGTTATTCGAGAAGCCGGTCTCACACGCGGACACTTCTTCCGGCAGGCTGCCTCTCTCGTTTACTCAGTGTGTGCGTGCTTACACTCAATTAAGTCTGCGGCAACGCTGCGATACCTCGTTGTATGTTAAATCTAGAAGTTATGGACTCATGTTATACAAATCCGTGTACGCTTATTCAGAATAAGGTGCTTTGCGCCGGTTTACCGGACTTTTGTGACTTTATCTCGGTTCTAGTTCTCGTATTTTGTTTCGCATCTTTACAATCCATCAATTGAGAAGGCAGCAAAAAAATCGCCGATTTTTTCTCACAATCCGGAAACATCAATGACTCCCGGTCAAGTTGCTGCCGCGAAATGAAATAAGCCTATCACGGACGTACTAAGAGTGTAGGAACAAGAACTTTTTTGTCAATCACACGCTTAGTGCTAGTGTAAGGAGAGGATTTCCTCTTTTGAGAAACCGAGGACGATTTACCGAATTTTTCATCTTTTTTGCAACGCGGCAATTTGTTCTCTTCTTCCACTTGGCTTTCAATCTCAGCTACTTCATCCTTTACATCTTCATCTTCATCCATTGTTAATACACATTTTGGGCATATTCTGGCTGGAGCCGATGATCGAATGTGACACGAGATGTGATAGTTATTTGAGCAATTCTTGCACACCGTTAATATACCTATCGAAAAAATGCGCATCAATCAAACCTCATTTTTTAATGATAATATATATATATATATAATATGTAATATAACAATATGTAATATATACTAATAACATATACACATGTACATACGTATATAACCTTCATTTAATTTATATTGTGTGTTTGAGATTGGTTTATGTTTACTCACCTGGATTTCTACAACAGATGCACACGATAGAGTCATTTTCGATTCTCTCGATAGTCAGGCTAGACGGTAGTCCAGGTATGTGAACAGTCTTATTGCTTATCGACTGAATTGATTTGGCACTAGGCACGGACGATCGCGTTTGATTGTCTTCGGCTTTGCTTTTATTCACGAAGACTTTGCTGTCCGTGTTCCGGAGAATATTTGGCCTAGTGATGGATCTTTGAATTGGAATCAGCGACTTCGTTACTGTTTGAGCTGGTGGAGATGTTGAGGTAGATTTGGTTGGCTGAGGTTTGCTAAGAGGTGGTGGTGACGGACCGTTCATACGCGCTGTCGTCTGCCGAGTATGTGGCGCATTTCCGGATTGCAGGTACGTATGTCTCTTTCGCTTCTAAAATATGCGTTAAAAAAAGGCCATGCTAATCTGCTTCTTCATTGGCACAAATGATTACAAAAAAAAACTATCAAAGAAAAAGTTACACCTACACTTACAGATGGTTGTTCAAGCATGGAATACACAAATTGCGGATTTGCCGTGCTGCGACGCTTTCTTTCTACTCTCTTATTTTGAAGCTCTATAAATTTCGATTTAGTGATAAGTCCGAGAATATACATGAAACTTTGTTGTTCCGCTGATTCAGCGTCATCTTGTTCTTCCTGTTGCATTTCTTCTTGCTTCTCGTTAGAGTTTTCGTCCATTGACATCTCCATGACGTCATCTTCATTGGAGATAGTTTCCACCGAACTAGGACATAATCTACAAAGAGATAAAAAAACTTCTGATTTAAAACAATTCTACAATTTTTTTCAACATTGTAACAAAAACATTTTGTAATTAAACATTTTAGAAGTTAATTTTAAAAAATTTCTTTATACCATTTCGTATTAGCATCACATGCTTACTTTGCACAATCGTTTTCTTGTTCGGGTGAACGATGAACGTCGCCATTTCTGACAACTTCCTCGTAATCTTCTTTGGAAGATTTTGTTTCAAATCCATTTTCAACGGCAGCTTCATGCTTCGTCTCGTTATTGTTTGTAATGTGATTGTTATTGTTCAGACCTAAAAGAGATGGTATGGAAATTTTCGATCCGTTTGCGTTGTCCGCCTTGAACGCTTCCACTTCTTTACGTAGCCGCTGTACAATTTGCTTCTGCAAAAAACCAAGTAGTAACAATTAAATATATAACGTGCACATTTCCACACGCACATGTGTGTGCTGTAACGCATACAAATTACTATTCTATGTATCAACAATTTTATGCAAAATTTATGTATGTTTACTTAGAAAAGTTAAGAAACAAAGTAGTATTTTTAACATCAAATCGCTGACCAGTAAGACGCCGCACATTATTTTCTGGAGAATAAATTGAATTTACTTTCATCACTCCACCAGAATTTTTGACCACTTAGTAGTGTATATATATATATGTATATATATATGTAGGTATACATATATACTTGTACACCAAAGTTCTTAAATAACTACTTTGTTTCTTAACTTTTGTCAGCAAGTGTACATATTTATGTACATATTAAGTATTGCGTAAATTAATTTGTGCAGAATGCAAGAAACAAGAAATACGTATAATTGTTAAATAAAAATGATGATTTTAGAATCGATTAAGATCTCGGGACAAAAAACAAGTTGAGAAAGAATGCAAAAACCAAGTGTAGAAGACGCTGTGACATTTTGTAAAGAGCCGAAAACGTTTCCGCAGAACATTTTATTGATTTTGAACTCCTCCGTCTCTGTCTCTCGGCTTTTCCTTCGTTCCAAGTTGCTCTCGCTCTTTCTTTCTGAATTGTCGCCCGTTCTCTAGCTCATCCGTCCGCTCTACCACCCTCCTTCCCACCTCTCCCTCCGCATCGCGCTTTTCCACTCTCGCAGCTTCTGCGTATTATCCGTCTGTCTCCGTCCGTTACATCCTAACTATTTATCTCGCGCGTTATCGCACAACGGCGTCGCGATCGAAGAAAAGAATGTCGCACCGAAGCGAGTTAAAAGGAACAAGTAGTACAAATTGCGTATACAAAAGAGAATTAAATTGTCGCAATCGCAAATTTTATACAATCAAATTTAATTGACATTCTTTTTTGTATCTCGAAGCTTTTGCAATTTAAAGCGGTGCATCACCGTGTGATATATGATCAATATATAATTTTGTTGTTTATATTTCTGCTGTGTGTGTGCGCGCACGCAAACTATAAAAACAATTCAATAACTGTATTGATTTATCGAGAGATTTATAACGTGAAATCGCATGACCTCATATAACTTGAGTTGGAAAATAAAAACTGATTATATAGATCGCATCGCAAATCTTTGTGTGTGCGATGTGGAAGAAAATCAATTGTTGTCCCCGCTTCTTACCTGGCTTCTTCCCAAAGAGATGATATGCAGCTGAATCTGTTGTATTTGGCCAAGAATGGCTGAGTTCTGTAACACGGTGAATAATCATACGACTACAAAATGAATTGTTCTTGAAATATTAATGACGTAACAGATGACATAATTAATGTGCAATAATACATAAATGTATATATATATATAGTGCGTAAGCGTTGTGTGGAATATTTAGAGAAATAAACACATACAAATTAATGAAATCGCTTAATCGCTTAATAAAAGATTCGTGTTTTCAGTAAATATACGTAATTGTATGTAATGCCGTAGCACATACACACATACACGAAAAATAAATCGGTTCCGCGCGAGCGGGGAAGGGTTTTTTCCTTCTATGCGCTCCGTTTTACCGGAGCCGCGAGAGTCCGACCGACAGTGGTGGACAGCGCGACGCGTGGAAAGAGAACTGCTGCGCACAGAGAGAAGGGGGAAAATTTTCTTTTCCTCTCGCGAAACCGATTTATTGCTGGGCAGCGTAGAGAGAAATACGTCCATATTTCTTCGTCAGACAGTTAAAAAAAGACATTGCGATGAATAGAGGTAAAAAAAATATAAACAATAATACAATGCAAATAATACAATGCAAAAATACTCACATTTGGGTCGTCCTTCGACTTTCCCACGCACGTCTGTAATTTAATAACGAGAAAAAACTAAATTACAACTTGATTATAATTAAATATTTCATCAAAAATATATTTAAAAAAAAGTGTTAGTTATAAAAATATCAACACACACTCTCTCTTATTCCTTTGTTTTTATTAGATAGTAATTATCGACAAAGATAATCATTCAAGCAATATCGTACAACTTTCGGAGATGTTTTGTCGCTCATAATTCGTCGCAAATAAAGGGGATTAATCAAAGCTAAACGCGCATGGAGCATGCGCGTAAAAGTAAGCGAAAACGATCTTGTCAACATTTTCGCAGGAAAAGTAAATCAAGCATAAACTTGGAAAGCTTCTCCGCGCGCGCGAGTATCGACTGCACCTGTCTCTCTCTAACAAAATAAGCGAACTTCGATTACATAAATCGCGTTCAACGATTACGAAACCGCGACACACAAGCGTTGTTTCTTTTTTACACATACACAGTACACACACAAATATGTTACATATATATTTTGTGTATATAATAAAAAAATACATATATTCTTTATTATATACATATATATATATATATATATCTGCAATAACTGTTTCCCTTGTAATCATGTGTAAAGCAAATTGTATAAAATAAACACCTAACGTTACCGTTTGTCGATACTTATTCTAAAGTAATATTTTAGTAATAAAGAGAGAGGAAGGAGAAAGAAAAGAATCAAAGAAAGAAAAAGAGAGAAAAGATTGAAGAGAGAGAGAGAGAGAGAGAGAGAGAGAGAGAGACAGAGACAGAGACATGCATCGTTGAAAAAATTCTTCTCGACCTTGCGGAAAATTGTGTCGGATAAAATACATGAAGTATTGATTTCGTCGGGAATTGAAAGAGTTTGTCTTCACTGGAATACAAATCAATTTCTCCTAATGATATTATCATCGTTCGTTGTTACAATAACGATCATAAATGGTTAAAACGTTAGGTAAACGTGTGTTTTGTAACGTCGAAGACAATCCGATTCATCCGTACACATGACTCCTCGTAACAGCGTCGTATATCATTCATTGTTCACGGTTTCGAGCAATTTTATCGAAACTGTTAAACCAAACGTCAGTCTTCGACGCTCCAAGTGAAAAACTTTTGCGTGTTATTGATATATTTATTCGAGAAAATGGAAGCGTATAGGGAGGAGGAGGTTGGTACGTTGGAGGAGATGTACAACTTTTGTCATTGCTTTTGTCAGACAAGCGAAACAATCAACAAGTTTTCACGCAACAAATCGGAGATTAATATATATTCGGGTGTGTGTGAAACACCTTTTTAATTTAATTCCTCGAGTCGGCGATGAATTTCGCGACTCGGACGCGACAGTTTCCGTCGAGCTAACGACGACGCGCGCACAAGATACGCGTGTAAAGTGAGAAAGAGACGGATGGCTAAAATAGAGACAGGGAAAGAGAGAAAGAGAAAGAGAGAGAGAGGCGAGAAAGACGGATTGGAGAGGGCGTATGTACAACGAAGACGCCAAGTACGAGAAACGAAACAGGACGAACATACTCGGGAGTCGTAAATGAAACTTTCGATGCAAAATCACTTTCCGTCGGTTCTTCGCGCCGAGTCACGCAATTCCGAAAGTTTTCGCGCGAACAGTCAGGTGCGTGCACGCACGCACGCTTGAATTAACTGGAGAAAAGAGAAAGAGAGACGTTGTGTGGTGGATCTATCGTTCGAGTTTAGTCTCGAACGATCGATCTATCGCATTATCGCCAGACCGGCCTCGTATCTCTCTCTCTCTTTCCGTGCGAATATCTCCGCAAACCTCACATGTAAAAAGAACTTGCGTGTCATAATCTGAGAAACAACCGTAATAGAAATTCCGTGGTCACATAGTCGCGCGTCTTCTTTTCACCTTTTAATCCCCTTGACGGTCTGTTTCTCGATCGCTATCGACACACATGCGTGCAGATACATATATATATATACACATACATACACACACACACACAGAGCATCGTTTCTCTCTTTCTTTCTCACCTGATGCTCGAGTATCGCTTTCTGCAGTTTGTTTTGCACGGAGACGATCTCCTCCTGCAGGCTCTTGGATATCTCCATGCTTTGTAATAGCAGGTGGCCCGTTCTCGCAGCTTCGTCCTCTTCGGGAATCAGCAACAGCGGCCGATAGCGGCGGCGGTCAGCGGCGGTAACCCCGGTGTGTGTATCCCCGATGCGTCAAGGCGCGAGCAAACGAGGACGCAGCGAAGACTCAACACATACACGCCACACCGCGCACACACGCGCGCGCGCGCGCACACATACATACACGCGCTCCCCCTCCGCGAATCTGCGAATCGACTTCACACGCGCGACGAACGACGACAACCAACAACGGCGGCGGCGGCGGTGGCGGCGGCGGCAGCGGCGGCGGCGGCG